>NW_010100182.1:0-86010 GCF_000699245.1 Pterocles gutturalis
CCCTCCCGCGCCCTCCAGAAGCAGCTCACTCCCTCCCCCGGCCAGAAAGGGCCCTCCCGGAGCCCCGCCGGACTCGGTGGGCGGATTTCGGGAGAATATGAACTACTGAGGGGATTGCTTTTGCGGTTTTTTTTTTTAAGGGTATTCGGGGGGCATGTGTGTGTCCCCAAAACCGTGTCTCTAGATAACTGCTCTCGGTTCACTTGGTGAGGTGTTCTCCTTCTCCCCCCGCCTCAGGGGTTGTCCAGAGGCCTGCTGTCTCCTCTCCTTTCTTTTCCCGGAAAGGATGCACGCGTAGGTGTGGGGTTTCCTATGGGAAGGGTGATGGGGAGCTTCGGCGCTTTCCTGACCTTCCCTGCATTTCGGAGAACAGTTCCCCCGTGAAACACTGGCGTTAAGGACTTGGAAAACTTCGTGTGTCTTTTGGGGCTTATCCTGAAAGCAGCAGACTTTGGGAATTTGTTTTTTGTCTTCTGCGAACGTGGCAAACAGAACTTTACCAAGGCTGGAGCTGGGGTGGCTTGAGAAGAGAAAAAGGCATGAAAAACTATTTAATTTAGTGCTGGTTGCTTTTATAATTGTGTAATTTGGCATTTTAACACCCTGGAGTCATCTGCCATGGTCTCTGTATTGCAGCAGTAATAATAATAAATTGTAGTTTTGAGAAGACCTTACTGAAGTGGAAAGGACCAAAGGTAGAAAACACTTTCTTGTCCTACCTAGTGATGATGATTTTTTTTAAACTTTTGTTGCTGTTCTGTGTGGGAAATTGTTTAATTCTTCAAGGGTGATCCCTGGGACAGGTGTTGGGAGGGGGGAGGAGTGGGAGTGGAAGTGCCAGTTCGTGGTTCAGGTTGCAGTCCCTTGGGTTTTCTAGTCCCTCATCCTTGAGCATGAAGGACCTGGCAAGCTTTACATTTTAAAATTTATTTTTAATTTTGTTATCAACCATTCTAAGCACTCTACAGAAAGTCTTCAGGGAAGTAGACCATTTGCTGACTGCTGTTTTGTATGAAAGTGAAAGTACCCACAAAATAATTCCCAGCGTAGATTAACACCAGCTTTTCCATGCCTAAACAAACCCTCTCTGCTTTGACCAGGTATTTGTCTGGGGAAGGGAATAGTTAATGGTCTAGGTGGTACAACACAGGGCACTTTGTCTTTCTGATGGTGAGTTTAGTTTTAATGAGTAGCAAAGTTACTGTTTTGCTGACTCTTTGTGGATTGTGCTATGTATGGTGGTCTCTGCTGTCTAGGAGAGGCAGCTTTTGTATCGGGTTCAGCACCAAGGGGCTGAGTGAGAAAAACTACTCTTCCACTCCATCTATGGAGTGTGATGGAAATTACCTAGTGATGAAGTCAGCTATGTAAGGGGAGTTCCGAGTGTGTGGATGTTGGGTGGGGGTCTTAAGACTTTGGTGGTGTGCTAGAAGATGGTCTTCTTCCACAGTTTGGAGCTTTATAGCACTAATTTAACAAGGAAGTCCCCTCCATACCAGTTTAACTGGTGTTATTTTTATTTTTTTAAATCTAAGTAAGCACTTACAGCTATTATTTTTAAATATAAATGTAAAAAAAAAAAAAAAGAAGTTTATTCACCATGAACTAAAATTCTTAGTAGTTTGTCTTAGTCTTATGTGTTGTGAGCCAGAGCAATATTTCTGAATTTTGGAAAAATTGAATGCTACAGAAGTAGCAAGAATTTCATGACTGTAATAGCTGTGCACGCAGTATGTGGGTGTTAGGTCATTTGCTGTAGTCTGGTGCTGCGTGACCGTGCTATTTGTAGGTAGTAGGTGGTCTGTATGCAGCTAGTGTTCAGGTTGCCTGGGGGTCCCGCATGCCCTTGCAGCAAAAAGTAGAAGAGTTGAGGAAAGTCTTGAGGCTTCTTCAGGGGAAGAGCCTGGTTCAT
Source organism: Pterocles gutturalis (assembly GCF_000699245.1). Lineage (NCBI taxonomy): Eukaryota > Metazoa > Chordata > Aves > Pterocliformes > Pteroclidae > Pterocles > Pterocles gutturalis. The sequence goes on from NW_010100182.1 coordinate 1,913, forward strand.
CTTTTCAGCCTGACATAATCTCAGGAGCAAATGAGATGGTGCAAGTTTGCGGAGTCTGCTCAGCATTTCCACCTTGTGGGTAAATACAACATCCTGGGTGCTGTTGGTGATGTGGTACTCCTAGAGAAGAAAGTAATGTTGATGGCCAATGAATTTGCCCTCAAACTCACCTTGAAGTGGCTTAGGCTATATCTAGACTGTTGTGCATTTCGATCAGTGGAATGCTGCTTGGAGACCACTGAACTGCGCTAGCTGCAATCACTGAATTAGGGTGAAATACTTAAAAAAGAAATAGATGAAAGACAACATTTGAAGATATTATCTCAATTTTAGATATCTAAACCTCTCTGTAAACGTCTGTATTGTCTAGTTTGTTAGAAAATTGTCTCGTTATGCACAATTGCAGAATCAGGGGAAGTTTTGGAATTAAGAGACTTGTTTTGGAATTGGGTACCCAACTGAAGTCAACTGAAGTTCACCAATCTTGGACATACCTGTAGCTAGTTTTCTTAGTTACTGCCTTCCACGGTTTTCTAGAGCATTTAGCTCTGGAAGTGTGTAAGGACTTCAAGGCAGTGAATCTGTCCAGGATAAAAGTTCTGAAAGAGGGACAGGGTGGTGATGAAGATGTCTTGAGCAGACTTCTGGTTTTCTTCTTTAGTTGGTTGAAGGCTTTTTAGCTAGCTCCAGAGTGGCATAAGTGTCAATAAAATAAGTCTCTTATCCCTATTGTAGCTTGTTAGAAATGCTAAGTCAAACTATAAACAAAATTAACCTATCCAAAGTATATGTGGCTCACACCAGTGATCAACTTGGTTCGTACAACGCCGAGTTGTTTAAAATTACTGGCCACTTGCATACAAGCATTTGCTTTCCTGAATGACATAAAGTAGATAGCTTTTATTTTTTGCAAGAGTTAGAAGAGAATTGTTGGAGCAATTCTTTTTCCCATGTGTATCCAGTAAATATATACATTTCTTTTGAATCCTGACCACTCCTTTTATTAGCTGGGGTGGTCTTCCGTCCATGGAATACAACTTTCTTTAGCCATCCTTCTTGCACTAATTGCTTAGGAGCTAATGTCTGATCGTGTTCGTTATCTGCAGGGTTTTTTGTGTTAGTTTTTGTTGTGTTTTTTTAGTCTGAGGATGTGATGAACACTCATGGTACTTGCGTAGTACTTGGAATGTGGTGCCCTTGGTAGCTGGGCAGTGCAACATATGTTGTCTTTTATATAGCTCATACAGTTTAGTCTGTCAGTGTTGCTTGTGCTAAATGTTGTAAACAAAGGTTGTTCTTGTCAGGTTCTGGGTGATTTTTGATCAGTGGAATGTAAATTTAGCTCATAATTGGGTTATTGTTCTAAGGTTTAATCTGCCAGTTGGGAGAATACAGCCTGCAAAATAGGTAGTTTATAAGATGAGGTAATGATTCCATTTTGCAGGAATTCCTTGATAACTTAACTCTTACATTCCAAAAACAACATTTCAGTAATTTTCAGTGCAGTATAAACATGCAAATTCAGCAGTGACCTGTACAAAATGTGAAACAAGCGTGGAACACTTTTTCTTAAAATAAAGCTCAAATTTGTCTTTAAATGGTGGAATATAACATTTCTCCAAAAAAAAACCTTAATTCCTGGATGTAGTGAAGGTAACTGGAAGTAGATTGATAGTTACCAGTGTGTCTGTGTACAGTATGATAAACACTGTGGCCTCTAGCCTGAACAGGCGAGCTCAATGGCACACGGAGCTCTCTGATTTCAGAAGCCTCTCCGTGTGCATCTTCGTGTGACAACAGGGCTGGGTTGAGCCAGTTTTTTCCCATATTTTCAGTTCTAGTCTTTAAACATATTTTTATCATCTGTTTAAACTAATGTCTGCCAGCAAGTTAATTGAGCAGGTCTGAATTCTCTCTTGTTATTTATTTATTTTTAAGTGAGTTGTGAATATTGAATTATATTAAGATTTTTTTTTAGGGGGAAAACTAGACAAATAACTGCAAAATGGATTTTTAGCATTATTTTTGCTTCAAAAGGAGTAAATAAGTGACTTGTTCCAACTGTGCTGTTTTGTTGAGGTTCTAAAGTCATACTAACACACAGTTGGCTTGAAATGTTTTTTGATGTAAGATGGCTGCAATAAATTTCTTTAAATCCACAAGCTATTAGAAGGTGAACTAACATGAATCATAAGCTGTGGTAAAGGCTGATTTTTTCTTTATGTTTTAGTAGGATTTAATTTGTATTTTTTATGTCTCTCTTCTGTTTTTTTCTCCGTGAGACAAACAGGGTCTTCTAGTCTTGTAGGCAGGCAACAGCAGGCACAATGGTGATCTGCTGTGACATGTCCATGAACCCAAGTTAAAGCTCATGGTGTCTAATTTTAGGCCAGCCAACTTTGGTGATATCCCGCCAGAGCCTGATCCTATAGCTGTACCACACAGATAAATCCAAAGTGTAGTTATTGAGAGTTTTGTGTGGAAAAAGACTGGGTTTGATTTCCTTCCAACCTCTCATTTTCCACTTCACTGAAGTGCAGAAGTTTCTGCTGTGAAAGTATAGAGAGATGTCATCTGAGTTTAAAGTACATTGTTGCTTAAAATGGCAGGACCATAATATTTATAATTTAAAAATTACAAAAATATTTAAAAATATAAATTAAAATATTGTTACTGGTGTGCCAACAGTCAGAATGTCTTTGCATATACTTTACACTATATTAAATGTTAAATTCTAAGATTAAATAATTGCAGAATAAAACATTGTGAATGAATGATGATGACTTCATAAAACTCAATTGTAGTGTGATATAAAACTAATTCCTAACAAATAATTTTAGCACCAGAGTGAAATGTGAAGTGTTAAAATCCATTTATTGGTTAAAAAATGAAGTCAAGCATAACTAAAAAAAAATACCAGTAATATCCCATTCACCCTCTCTCTGGAAATTTCATTTTTTGCATACAAAGAACTGGTCTCACTATATTAATTCTTTTTTGTCCATAATAGGATACTATTGATTTGAGACCTAGTAATTTAAAAAAAAAAAAAAAAAAAAAAGAGTTAAACGTATTGCTGTTTACCTCTCTTTTCTCCTGTGCTTCATTTCCTTTTGCTTTGTTAGTGTGTTACATTCAAATCTATGATTTTAATGCAGCTAAGATAACTAATGTTTTAGTTACAGACGGTAGGAGTCTGCTAGTAGATGTACTACTCAAAAGCAGCATTTTGGAAAGTGCGTATTTGTACTTTGATCTCGTGCACTTACAGCACGGCATTGTTATCTGGTCTTTTAAAGATAGGTGGATGGGAGTCGCATGCAGTGACTCACGGGATATGGTACTTAGTTCACTAATTTTAGCAGAGCAATTCTTATCTTCCAGCATTAGGTTTTATTGGAACCTTTTGGAAAAGCAATGAAGTGAAACAAAATGAAGTTGAGGGAAAATGATTAGCAGAATCCCAGAGTAGCTAGAAATAATATACAGTGAAAAATAAATTAAAAGGATGTAAGATATGTTTATTGCTCAACAAATCTTTTACAAGATCTGAGAGACGAGAGCTTTATCTTTCTTAGCACTCTATCATCATTTTCTGTTAAGTCTCACGCAACATTTCTGCATTCAGTAAGAGAGGATCTCGCACTATAGGTATCTGTTTACAACTACAGATGTTTCTCAAGTCAGAAACCAAGTAACAGCCTTGATGGACTGTGCCTTCTTGCTATTTTCTTGGTGTCATTGCCAGTAAAATAAAACTTCCAAAGAGGAGATAGCCTGTGCCTTGCTGTGGAACAATGCAGTGTGTGCATTCACATGCACAAATTAAAGTGGAAATTTTACCTCAAAATGGTGGGTTTTTTGTTTCTCTAGTTCTCCTTTTGGTTGGTTGTTAAGTTTTAGATCAGTATCTCCTATCAGGAGCTGTCATTGACTTTGGGGACAAGCTTAAACCCAGTGTTTATGCATAATCTCTTCTCCCCAAGCAATTACTTAAGATTCAGGTTCAAAATTGTGCAAAATCAAAACAAAGAATTGCTATTTCATAAGATGTAATCACAGGCCACTGATTGTTCACTGATGAAAATTGATGATGTTCACTGCAGAAAATTCATTGTTACCAGTGGGTTAATATTAATATACTGATGGAGACCTTGATCCTATGAGCACTTGCTTCCCACACACATAAAAATGTGTAGGCCTTGGAGCATTCTGATGAATCAAGTTTATTTTCATAAAATATTTGTAAAAATTAAAACTTTATGTACAGTTGCAACATTCAAGGAAGAACACAGCTACAGTTTGTTTTGCCCATGTAATTTTATGTTATAATGTTGTATTTTTGATTCTTCTACTGGAGTGTGCAATGTTACATTGGCATTTTTCATGCCTTTTGAATATCAGCGGTATGACTACTGTTATTTTAAAAAGACTTTTTACACATGCTAAATCTTACATTTATGATTATACCCACTGAAGTTAAGGCACTTTTCCTACATGTACATTAGTCTTTGAAGGAATTTACAGTATCTATGAAAAGAACAGAGGAAACATGGCTAACATTTTTCTTTTGGTGACTTTTAACATTTCTGTATATCTTAAAGCCTGTATGTTATAGAAGGCCTTAATTATAAATAGACTGGTAAAAGAAGAAATGTAGGGATTCTCAGCAGAAAAACTGATACTGTTATGAGAAGAAAAGTTTATTTTTACATTAGGAAAGCTAGGAAACAGATACGACAGGAAACTGAGAATTTTGACATAGTTTCAAAATTCTGGAAATCATGTATGTGAAAGCAAGTTTAATAGTCACATGATTTTGTGGTGTTTTTTTTTTTTCTGTCACATAATGTAAATTAAAAACCTGCGAATTCTGAAAGTTACCCTGACTCATCCTATTCAGTAGCATTTACCTGCAAAATCTAGACAATCCTTTTTGCTCCGTACAACAAGGAGTTTACAAAGAGTAATGTTCTCCTCACCTTGTGCTTCTGTTCTTTCTTTGTTACGCTGTTTAGAAATCTCAGAAAACTTTTTCCCTTTCTGTGTTAATTAAGAGCAAAGGATTATTATTAGTTATTTTCACAGGAACCAGACTGCACCTTTTTTAGCTTCATGTAACTATGTGTTAGACTTTAGGACATTCCTAAGAAGCGAGTGCATGAACCTTTTCTCAGGAATCTGGATGTTTCAGTGCCAGTCATGGTGTGCAAGCTGACATTTCAAGATAATACAGCACATTGAATAATTTGGCATTGACGTGAATGTTTTCTCAGTAAAAAAGGAGAATATTATATTATTTTCACCAATCAAAATAGCTTTCTGAAAACTTTTCTTGATCTTGGTAAAATGTGAGGAAGAGTGAGGAGGGATGTACACTTTGCTCACTGGTAACTCGCAGTGTCTGACCTCTCATCAGTCTGACTAGAATGTAATGTTGGGTTGTTTAAAAGCTGCCATAAGTATTAAAATCTTGTTTGTTTGCTTGTTTAAAAAAAAAAAAAAAGATTATTTTATTTCACTGGCATATCTTTTTGAAGGAGAGTGCTGATGCATACCTGGAAGCATTTCAGGCTGACAGTGTCGGAAAGCAAGGAACATGGGTGCTTTCAATCTGTAAATTGAATCTTTCAGTTTTTTACCTTTGTCGTCTTCTTCTTCTTACACTGACCTGAAGTAAATAGACTTACAGGAAATATTAGTTGTAAGAAAGTGATTGTTCATTTTCCTGCACACTTTCCACTCCTCTTGCTCACAGAAGGCTTCTTCATAAAACCTCCTAATTGGAAGCATACTCCTAACTTCTGATTCCAGACATGAGATCTCCTCTTGTTATTCGACTTGTACCTTTTAAGAAGTACAGATTATCAGTCAGTTACCTTCAGGTGCCAGATTTATTAGGTGTTGTAGTCCCTGCTGACTTTTTTTTTTTCAATAGTTTAAAAAAGTTTTATAAAAAGAACCCATTTATAAATCATCCAAGTACAAGCCTAACTTGTAGCACTGACTTCTGAAGACATGTAGTTTTCAATAGAATGGAGTGATTTTTGTCCCTTATAGTGGCACAGGACACGTTGGTAAATGCCTGCTAAAGGTAATTGATGGTGCAGATGCTTTGAGTTACAGGTGCACCAAGAAGCCTAGAAGCACAACAGTGTTTGCTCTGCCAAGTTAGTGGATAAGCAGTTACAGTGTCTCCTGGGCTGGTGGGAAGGAATGGTATCCAAATTTCCACTTGGCTCTTACGTGAGAGCTGCCTTTCTTGATCACACTAGCGTGTCGTGTAATCCAGAGTCTTTTCTCCAGAAATTGCCAGTCCCAAGTATCTCCCAGAAAGATGCACAAAATCACCCAGTTTTCTGATATAGAAAGCTATGGAATACTTTTTTTTTTTCCATAGTAGTTCCCAAATAATAATAATTTAGATCTTGGTCCTTGCTTTTGTGCATAAAAATTTATATTTATTCCGAAACTCCCATTTTGGAATGTTGTAAATTCTCTTTACTATAATAACAGAATAACGTTAAACCCTACTCCTTTTCTGGGTCAAGCCTGGTCTTCTCTCCTCTCCAAATGCCTCGCAGCATCCCACCGCAGTGCTCTTTCTCTTCTGCTATTTACTTGAGAGCTCCTGCCTGGGTTGCAGAAAGAGCCATGCATGCCTGATGTCTGCAGTATTTGATAGAGATAAGAGACCTTGAGGGGTGAGTTAATGAAAGGCCGAAGTAGTTGTCTGTTGAGTGCAAGGAAGAGCTGGGAAATGCACGTATGAAAGGAAGAAAGGGAGAGTTTGGTGTGAAATGCGCAAATTAAGTGAAAGTCGAGGTACACGAGTCACAGTATATGTGAGAGAGGACCAGTGTCTTTGCTGACATAATTTGGTGCAGCTCTGTTGACTTTAGTGGAGCAATATTAGTTTACACCTGCAGAAATTTTTCTCCTGAATATCTGGGAATGAGAATATGTAATGGAGTGTTTATGTGTGAGCGACAGAGAGCGTGTGAGAGCGAGAGCGCGTGCACACATTTTCAGGCCTGATTGATTATGTGAAAAAAACCTGGAGTTGAAAGAACATTATTTTAAATTAACATACATTATCTTCACGCGTGAGATAACAGTTCACTTTGGACCAGATCCTAGCACCGTTATGTTTCTGGAGCAGAGACTGCTTTTTCCTTGAATTAGGTTATTCAGCATGAGTATTCAGTATGAGTAGTCTGCTCTTTGACAATAAAAATACATGGTTTAGTCACTGTATATTAGAATAATACTGTATTATATATGTCAGGAAAACATGGATTTTTTTAAAATAAATATTTACATTTTTATTTGAAATGTAAAATAAAAAGTAAGATAAACCTTTTTTTGGATCTCTAATCTTATGCTTGGAGAAGCTTCAGCCATTTTAATTCATGCTGCATTCATTGATCTAGCAGTTATTTAATCACACTGCAGCTAGGTCATCTACTTATCAGACACTGTTCAAGAGTTCAGTAATACTCAAGGCATTATTGGCTTTTAAATGACACTTTTGAAAAAAAAAAAAAAAAGAAAAAAGCAAACAGGCTATAAACATTCCAGTTAACTTATAAACAGTATAAAAAAAAAACAAGATGTGAATTCATAGTCGTATCTTTTAACTTTTTTTTCCTGTGCATAATATAAATAGAAAAAAATGCACATCATAGCAAACAAAGGAAAAAAAAATCTGGTTTTGATCTTTGTCAGTTCTTTTGCTTTTAAATACAGAGTTTTGCAACATTAAGTCATCTAATTAGGCAGCAGCTTGCTATTTAATATTTTCATAAGAGATGTAGTTTGTGAGCATGAAAATTAAAGCCACATTTTAAAACTATAACCCCAAATAACTTTCTGAAGTTAAAAAATACTCTAAAAATAGCTTATTCTTTAATTTTAAATGTAATAATGTAAAAAAAAAGTGTGAGAAGTCTGTATTTTAGGTATTCCACAGCAGTGGGAGACTAATTGCCTAGACTGTAAGTGCTGCAATAGCAGAAGCCCAGTGATCTAGATATATAAAAAGGGAAATAAATGTGGCAACAGCTAATGTGTGTCAGCGAAAAGCGGAGGAGAAGATTGTTGTGATGCTCTTAAGTGTCCTGTATTTTCTGAGAGGAGCTACTCGCAATGAAATAAACCTCTTCTTGGTATGCAATAGGCAAGTATCTTATATAAAAAGAGACGGTAAATTCTCTGGCAGTGATGCAATTGCCAGCAGCAGTTTTTAGAGGGCCACTCGTGCGTTTTTCAGTTATTTCCATCAAGAGAGGAAAAGGAAAGTTCATGCTCTTTTGAGGTATTGTTTCAGTCTGTTTGAATGCAGGTGGAACAAGAAAGTCATGTTTCATATGAGGATGGGAACTGTGTTTCCCTCTTATTAAATGAAAGCTAAGAATCCAGAGGTGCTAATTCTCTCTGTATGCTCTGGATCCCTTGGCTTATTTCCTTATGCTTTCCTGATGCACACTGAAAGCTTTGTCAAATGAGTGGTTATGGTCATGTTAAGTATCTCTCAGTGCTCCTATACCTTCAGCAGAGACTCTAAACAGAGGAAGGGGCCACTTGCTCGTCTTGTTTGCATTGTTTTCTTAGTAAACAAATTATTCAATGGTTTCACTCTCAGACTATTTTAATAGCTCCTCTGCTTTATTATATTAGCCTATGACAGTTCTGGTACAACTTCTCGTTATACTTTCATCTGGGCAGTCTGGGATGTGATTCCTTTCTGTAAGTAACACACCGTGATGTATATACATGAGGAGGAGTTTCACTAAAGGCTTTATGAATGCCATCCCATTGCTGAGTCAGGCCTCAGTGCAGCAAGGCAGGTTAAATAGGGATTTGATACTTTTGCTATCTTTCTTTTGGAAGAGCATTGAATAGGCTGCAAGCTCAGACAAATGTGCTGTGTCCACGCTGTGTATTTCTTTACTGGTAAGCAGGGACTTCAGTCATGGAAGGCAGCTCAGCAAGGTTAAAAAAATGGTGCTGAAACCCAGCTGCATGGCAAAGGAAAATGAGAATTGTGTGATAATAAAAGCAAAAAGTCAGTGTTAATGCAACATACTTGAGGTTTTTTTCAGGAGCTGAAGGTATCTCTTGAAAAAGGTTTTGGGTGGCTGGATTATAGTTTAGGAGTCGTCAGGGGAAAGGGCGTCGTGCTGCGGGTGAGGCAGGCTGAAGCCCCCCTGCGCGGGAGAGTTAACAAGTGTCTGTTGAGTTCAGTCCTTTCTAGGGGTGTGGTGGCCAGATGATTATCAGACAAATAACTTAAGTACAATATTACAATGGGTATCGAATCTATTCATGTCTACATTACTAAACTTAAGAGACAAAAGAGCTCTTGACAGTTTGAGATTACAGCCCTGTTCTTGAGCGTTGCTTCCAAGTTCCACTGAATTAATAAAATTAGCTGAACTGCCAGACTTGATGGAGAGCTGCTGGTTAGCCATTGTAGCAGGAACCCAACATCTCAGACAGAACGTGCTGCTTTAGAATCGCTTTGTCTTGAATTTAAATGACGACCTTCACTTCCTGCATCTCAGGCTACTGCAAGCTGCAATGGGAGGCAGCCCTGAGAAGGTGTTTGCTAATGAGGCACTGGCACCCTTGACAGGTATGTTAGATAACTGAAGAGTGATAGATGATGGTGTACTGTGTTTTGAAATTTCATTTAAATTATATATTTACGTAGTTATGATTTTGACTCATCCAAGCCATTTGTATGGTCTGTTGCCACTTTCCACAAGAATACAGATGCTTGTCCTCTTGTCCTGGCCAAGTTCCAGTTTGGGTAGTTACATTCTGACTACCTACATTTCTGTAAATTTTAATCTGGATTTTGTTACTGTTTTTTATTTACATAGCAATGCATATGTACTTGGCAGTTTGCACAATAACAGCACAGGATAAAAAAGTTACAAAAATCATTGCTCCAAATTAAATTTAGTATTTGTGCATGAGTTAATACAGTGTGGCACAATATAGTACCGAAAAAATACAAAGTGGCACGTTCAGTAGTAACATTCATAGAAGAGGTGGGTATTCCGAGTTTATGAAAAGGAAGAGAAAGTGCAATCCATGAAGTGCACGTGTAAACGAAGACAGCTAAGGGGTGATGGAGACAAAGGAGAGAGGTGAGAAAACTAGATAGATGTAGGAGGGGTGAGAAAAGAAACATGGGATGAGGTGTAGTTCAAGAATGGTTGGTACAACATGGGTTAAGTTGCTGAGCAGTGCGCCCTGTTAAACATGTGATATATTGTGCAGCAGAAATGGATATCATTCACTGGTAGGAGAGATAATGCCCATTTGTATTGTAGTTAAAACTGTACGTATATTTTTACAAGGTTATTTGGCATGGATTTTACATACATATCAACAAGGGAGGGGGAGTCAGTTTATGTGGTGGTGTGTATACATGTCAATAGGACTTAGGCAATCACATATCTGCACATGGTAATCATCTGCTGGCTCAGAATGTTCCTCTTCTAAGTACAAAGGCACATTTTATCATTTAGCACTCAGTCTCTCAGGATCCTGCTTCAATTACAGTAGGAGGAATTTACTGTGTGTTACTGCAGAGCAACAGGTAGGTGGAAAAAAGAACCCAAGCCACATCCTGTTGTGGAGAGTTGTTCTGTAGAAATACGAACTTTAAAACTGCAAGCTGACTCTTAAAACTCTTGATATTAATAATCCATATTAACCTGGATTTCCATACTAATGGATTTCCAGAGGAGTTCAAAGTAATCCAATTTTAGGCCATATTGCATAACCATAGCAGTCTAATATTTACAAGAACTGTCCCAGTGTTCTTCCAAAAATACTTGAGCCCACTTAGAGGTGCTTCATCCACAGCCCTGATGTACCCCATTTGACACAGTACATGGAAAAAAGTTTTAAACAGTTTTAATTCTGAAAATGCTTTCAAGAAAAATGTTTTGAATAGTACTTGTGAGTGAAATCATACGCATCTCAAATAGATTGGCTGAAAAAAGGGTGGTTTGTTTTTTTATTTTTCTAGAAATAGAAAAAACCAGTCTTGACATTATCTTGGAATTTGCATATTAATATCAATGTTTCTTATTATTAGTAGTTGTTTTATATGACCTCATTTGCTAATAGAAGTACATGGTGTACTAGGTATTCACACAAAAGAGAGATTTAGGACAATGCATGTACTTTTGAATGTTGTGGTTCTTCCTATTTTTCTTTTGGTCTGTTTAAGGTTTTTTGGGTTATCTGTCTTGGCATTGTTTTTGGAAAGAATTTCAACAAAAATATTTTTCACTTTAGATCACAGATACACAGTAGTACCAAACCTTTAAGCTCTGATCTTGCAGAACTGCATTGATCACTTATTCTCACCTCCTTTAGCTCCTAGGTAACCCAGATTAAATAATTTTGCCTATTTTCTTCAGGGGGATCCAGCCCACTGAAAATGCCACCAGGAGCCCTAGTGATAGCAGCCAGCCTGTGGTGTGTAAGTGAAAGGGCTGAGAGCCAATCTTTCAGTGCTGTGGGGCAGACAGGGATCTTATCCATTTAGCGATGTCTGTCTGGTTCTCCCTTTTCTGTCACGTGGGCTTTTTTATGGAAAGAGTCACAAATATTTCAACAAAGCAAGCCCTCCAGCATCCACACGCTGTGCATTCGAGGAATGAGATCCATGTGGCTTAACATTTTTTTTCCTTCTGTATCATTTATTAAAGCTGTTATGGAATACCTACTTAAGGCTAACAGAGTTTGAACTCTCACTTAGCCTCCTTAAGCTCTCTGGCTTGGTGTTTCCTACTTCTGCTTTCATGAAGGTGACTTCCCTCAGAGGCTTTTGCAGGAGATACATATGTTCTTATGAATGACCTTCATTTTCTGCCTCAAATAATGACAGAATTATACTTTTTAATCAGCAGGTTTTATTTAATCTCCTAATTTTATTTCTGGTGTTCTGCCTCTAAAGCAGAATTTAGTTTTTCTACTTTTATGCCAGGGGTTGTCTACTTCTGTAGTCACATAATCAAGTGCTTCAGGCTATTCGTGTGTGTTTCTGAAGGGTTTAACAGTTCAGCCATTTCCACACAGGCTGTCAAAGTCAATTGGAGACTGTGTCAAAATTTGATATCAGGCTGCTAAGATGGATCTCTGTACTCTGTTGCTACAGAGTACTTCTCCAGAGCACACAACATGTTTAAGAAGTAGTTGAGATACTGGAGATGATGCTCTCTGGAGCTCCGTCTCTACCTTCACCATGCGCTGTAACATTACTCAAACCTACGTGTTGGCAAAGAAGTGCTCGAGTGGTTTGTACAGAAGGCTCCAGGACCTTGGGTACTGGTGGTCAGGTGTAGTGTTTAAGTTACTGTGATAAACTATGCTTTGTGCACTGTCACTCAAAAAGAGAAAAAAAGGTGCTTTACCAATAGGCAATTAACAAATATATATATATATAGTTCACATTTGTGTTTTCTTTTTGACTGCTGTGACTCTCAGAATTTTTGGAAGTTCCCTAAGTTTTATTTCTGTGGTTGGGAGAAACTGAAAGTGGCACAGTCAGTCTGTACCTTATATACTTACTCATTGCAAAGATACAAGACTAGTCTTAAGCGAAAGGACATATATGTAGCTCATCAGTTTGAATATACATGACGAATTCATGTCTCAAAGAATTCTGGTTACTGGTAAGCGACCTCTCATTTTATTTTAACTATAAATTTAAACTTTGAACGATGAATGTGCTTAGACTAGTGATGTGCTTATTAGGTTAAAAAAAGAACAAGCTTTTAATAGGAAAAAATTATCATAGGGCAGACAGCATGGGATTTCATTAGCATTTATGCATCGCTAAACTGCAATTTAAAAGTCACATTTCTGCCTAAAAAGTTTTCCACAGTAGTCATACCAGTAGCATTAAACAATGTCTTTGCTTGTTTACTTAGGGTCAGATTCTCAATGGTGTTTAAGGTGATTAAAGTTGCAGGTACTGTCTGTGCAGACTATACTACTTAGCTGCCATTGATTTTAGTGGGACTTTGAATAAATGTTCATTCTGAAAACCCCACCATGCATGCACCTCATCTCTGTCTTCAGACATCTTTGAAAATCTGGCACTTACAACAGTTCACAGCATTTCCTGTGCTGTTTCAGTGGTTTTTCCTTATCAATTCCCGATTTTTCTCTGCTCAGGAAGGTCCATCAATTATAACCAACTTTCCATAGTAATGTCTGAACTTAGAGTTCATACCTGTCAAGAAGAATAGACTGTGAGAAGAAACTTGGCCCTGGCTTTCCACGTAGTATTGCAGTTCTGTGCTCTAATAACATAAATAGCTCTTAGGATAATTCTTTTCATCCATAGATGTTTAAGTGCTGCACAAAGGGGATTAGTGTAATTAGTTTTGCATTTGGAAATGGTAATACAGAGATACACAGTAACTTGCCTGAAGTTAACCAGCTCAGGAGGAGACGGCACCAAGTCAGGAGCCGTGGCGCTCAGCCTGCTTGCTTCAGATTGCTTGATCTATCCATACAAAATATCCAGACGAGAATCTTCTAAATGTAATGATTTGGTACTTAAGCAGGGTGAGTCATGTTCTGGGATGCTGGCATTGTTTTTTTGTGTTATTTCCATTTCACATTCAGCTTTGAGGGCTCAGTGGGGGCTTTTGGTCTGGTTGCCATATGAAGTTCATCAGGGTGACAAGTGAAAGCAGCTTAATGTGCTCATGTTTCTTTTGTCTATGGTAGAAATTTGTGATGGAGACTATTTATGTTTTGCATAAAGTCACCAAAATAATGCATTGAGCTGTAAACTAACTGGAGATGCCCAAGACTATTCACAGCAGAATAGCCTGGATGGTGTTAGTTGTTGGATATAATTATTTTGATTTCAATGGGGGCAGAGGCTAAAAACCACTTGTCAGACTTCTGAAATGGCACACCCTGGTAACTGTGATGCTGAAGATAGGTACCTCTGCTTGGCCTTCCAAACGCAGCTTTTTGTGTATTGGTTCCCCAACTGTAAAATGAAAAATTGGAAAATAAATCTTACAAAGTGCTGTGAGCATAAAAATGTTCAAGGCTACAAGATCGTCAGCCAAAGATGGCTTACGGAAAAAAACACTGGTAACCTTATCCAGCTGCTACTCGCCATGAAGTCGCATCACTCTTCTTGCCTTGCTTTCTCAAAATTGACTGTAGAGGAGGGACACTGGGCCGTGTTGGATGTGTGTGCAGTAGGTACTGTGGGAGCTCTTGGCTCGCTTTGTTTGCTTTTCTCTGTCCCATCACTGAGAGTAGATTACAATAAACTTTTCAGGCAGGAAAGTAGACATGTGGTCTGTCTCCCTTAAATTAATTCCTGTAACTTGTTCATCTGAGCTTTGTTCCTGATTCCAAAGGCTACAGACCATTCCCTCCAAGGATTCCATTAGACAACAATTATCTTGAGAGCCTCCAAGCTTACGACACATTTCTCCTTGTGATTCCTTCTCTTGGGCACAACCAAAAGGCTCCCCAGGGAAGACCCAGGATACTTCATGTTGTCTTCAAAGTAAAAGATTCTCAAGATTCCTCATAGCATACTCACTCCTTCTGGTCAGAGCTTGATTCAAAGAAAGAACCCATGTTTGTGGGCTTTATAGGTACATTAGATGGGAAGGCAGCTGGTTGAAACTTGAAGGTCTGTTTGCTGACTCAGTAAAAATATCTAATCTTTATTACTCTTATTTACAGTATGCTTATATTAATTAGCTAGGATTCAGAATTGTTGTGAATGAGATGTTTACGTTTCTCCAGTGTTCCAACACAGTGGCTGAAACTATGCTGTTACCTATGTCACCTTCTCCATCTTTAGCTCACGAGGATCCATGTATTTGAGTAGTTTTGTGTCATACTCAAGGAATTCTGTAAATGTGTCTGATCAGTCCCGATGGTTCTTATGGTCTCTGTAAGTGTGTCTGGAAAGAGGTGACTGTGGAAGTCACTTAAACCACAAACCAATAACGGCATGAGGATAACTGTATGCAGTCAGTCTGAGTAAATGCAGGTTGGAAGTTAGGCTGTAGTTTCTAAACATTAGCATTTCAGATGGAAAAGCCTGTCATGATATCCATACTAGATGCATGCCGTGTCATGGCTGCTTTTCATTGTTTACTGTATAGGGCAAACATGGCCAAATTTACTCACCCTATGGATTACACACTAAAATTCCTGTTTGAATAAGAGCCAAAACCCCCACACCATATGTCCTGGAGAGCTGAAGAACCCTGAAATGCAGGTTGGCACTTGCTGCAGCATTGAGTGCTGGGGTGATGTTTGCTTCAGCAATCCTTGTTGACTTGTTTATTCCAAATCCAATAATTTTAATGTATTCAGCCACCACAGCATCACCATGGCCTTGCTGCCATACATGACTGGCAGCCTCATGGGAACCACACCTGAAATATTTTGAGCCAGGAGTGGTTCAGAAGCTGTGCACTGGCCATCACTGCCTTCAGCTGCTCTGTATGGTGCAGGTGAGAATAGCTTATCAGGCTTCTGAAATGATTTACCAGTCATGCTGTCTCACTTCCATGCTTGTAACAGATTTTGAATATACTTCTCTGTGGCATGATTTCCTCCCTGTAAAATAGCGATATCAGCACTGCTATATTGCAAGGCTTTTGGAGTATAAATTAGAAGGGAGCAGTTGCTAAGGCAGGCACTTCCATTTTACCCTGAGGACAAGTCTGCTTCTAAGACCAGAAGCAACTGAAGATAAAAATGCAGATACTTTTAGCACTAGAAGAATAGAAAATTAGAAATAAGGGATAATGCATGTTATTTTTTTGAGTGCAATGGACGGAGAGAAAGTGGTTTTGATAAAAATGAAGGCAAGTGCAAAAGTAAAAGGCAAGCAGATTTAGTACACTAAATTGTTTAATGGCTCTATAGAAATGGCTGGAACTTCAAGTTGATGGTACCCCTGTAGTAGCAGAAAATGAATTTGTGCTTAAGCCATAGCAGTCATTAAAAACACTTGCTACTGTGACTTTCAGATTCGTTTTAAATACTACGTTAAAGGTAGCAAATTTTGTACTTAGTAGCTAAATGAATGTTATTTTGCAATTGCGAAACTGCTAATAACTTGTGAAGGAATGTCATGAGAAGTAGCATCATCTTCCTCAAGAGAAAGATCTTCCTTAAAATCTTCGCCAGGGGACAACAAATCTTGCTAGCAGTTCTCTTACCGGAACCCTATGATTTCTTCATTCAGAGCAAATGTCTCTTCTCTGGGAAGAATGAAAAGTATTTCAATTTACATTTGCTTTTAACTCGTTCTTTACTTTTTGCTATGACATCAGAAGTTCTGTTGTCGTCAGTGAGCTGAGGCATTCTCTGCGATAAGATCTGGGACTACCCTCATAGCTTTTTAGGGAACTGGATATTGTTGTTCTTACAGAAACTGTCAGGTTTCAAACCTCAGCACAGAGGGTGCTTGTGCTATAGAACTTGAGCCTTGCACTTGGAGACACCCTCTTGGATTTCTTTCTTGAGTGTAAAAAAAAAGCTTCTTCATTTTTTCACTCATTGAATCTGAATACCCATCTTTGAAGAATGTCTAGAGAGTATTATAATCAGAATGTATATGTTGGGGTTTTTTTCCATTTTACAAAAATGAAAACAATTTATGAACTGCTAAAGAATATTGATATGTTATTTCTTTTTGGCTAAGGTTAAGAAACTTTCCTGGTGTCACAGCAAGTCTGTAGCACTGCCAGGAACTGAACTTCGATACCTCCAGGACAGACCTTAAAGAAATTTATTTGCTATACTGTCAAAGGTGGCTGTCGGCAGCTGACCAGGCATTGTCATTTCTGCTTAAAACAGATAGGGGCGGCACGTGAGACAGGAGACTTAGTACCAAAATAGCCAGTGCAATCTTCAGCTTTTCTATTTCTTAGACTTTTAGCAGATTTTTCCAGAGTGCTTATCAGGTCAGGCAGTCTTTTTTAATTCTTTCTCAAAAAAACAGTTGCACAGATTTTACACAGGCTTTTAATTTTTAAAGAAAAACAATAAGAAAAAGTAGATTGGGAAGAAGACTTTCTTGTCTAAGATTGTGAATTATTAGAAATAATGATTTAAAAAAATGAATAAATGGAGACAATATAATTATTTTTCACACTTCCACATGAAACTTACATGAAAAAGCAGCTAAAACACTCCCAGTAAAAAGTATTAACATTTTTAAATAATCACATGTGCTTTCCAATATGTACTTCTGTTGCTTGCTTTCTCCTAGCTGTGGCCAATTGAAAACACAAGTCAGTTTATTTTTTATTCCTCATAATTAGCATTTTCATGTTCACTATATGCAGTAAACTTTCATAACAGTTTGGGGTGATTTTAAAAAAATTAGTTTATTGGTTGATACTACTTTTTAGAAAATCTTTGCGCTTTTTGAGATGCTGGCAAAGGAGCTTAATTTGCTGCTCTCTTAGGAAGAAGGACTTCTCTTACCCTTTCCTGTATCTCTACCCCCAGTATATCAAAAGCTGCTAAACAGGGAAATAAAAGGAAGTAAGGACCACCAAGAAAATCAGGCAGAGCACAGATGAAATGTCCTGTGTTCCTTTCCCACGATTGCAGGAAACAAGATATAACAAGAAATGGGGAGGATGTGAGGGATGTGTCCTATAGTCCATGGAAATGTATAGCGAATCAACTGGACAACTAGAGAGGCTCTTGGTGTGGGAAAATGACTAAAATAACTGAAGTCACCAGAGGAGTACCCAGATACTATGACTAAGTAGAACAGCAGCAAGCAAGTAATGAACATTAGAGGCATCACAGAATTAAGAGTACAAAAATTACATCAATGTGATGGATTACTGGAAGGAAATCAAGTGCCCATGATGTTGTCCTTCTTGTTTTTTGAAAATAAAGATTTGCAGAAAAATACCTACTTGAGTAGAACAGAAATCTGACTTCTTTTAATTACAAGAGAAAAAATGAAGTCCACTACTCCTCCTGGGTGAGATCCAGGAAAGTCAAATTTTCGTAGTGATAATGTGCTTGTTGTGTAGGATTCTGAATGTCTTTACCCTATTTGTAATTAAAGTAGATCTACACCTTGTAACATCCTGAAATTGTTAGGAAGGCATTTTGTAGTAGGAGGTAAATTTTAGCTGTTACTATCTGCTTCAGTCCCTTTCAGAATTACTAAAAAATCCGTGTGTCTTCCAGCTAGTTACCCTATAACAAACAGATTTTTTTTCCTTCAAGAGAAAAAATCGAGTGTCTCAATTTTTTTTTATGCGTGTGTGTTTATCACATAAATGATAACTCCAATGCAAATTGCATATAATTCTTCATGCCATTATATTATTGTTTCACCGTCTGCTACCTCCTTTACCATGAAAGTGCAGTCTCTTTGTAATACACTTTGGATTTAATTTTTTTTTTTTTTTTTCAGATTGAGTGATTCAAAGATACTGCATGAGGGAGAAGCAATTTATGTGGTGTGGCTACATTCTTAAGCTGTAACAATGATAAATTAGTAACATCGCTGTAGGAGTTTGCAGTCATTTTGCTTTTGATATGATTGGAAGAACCGTATTGCTTAAACTTGTTTTGTTCTCCACATACCATAGAAATTTAATAGTATGGTTCTGTACAGATTCTTGACTGAATTATGACTGGATTTGTTCCTTAGTCTGGTTCACTGGAATATATTAATGTACAGATATCAAATTTAATTTATTTCCTTGGCAGTGCTGTACATTTGTGTTTGATTTATATTTACAAAGCCAAAATCTTACAATAAATAATAGAACCAAACTACTTGTGTAGCATTCTTTTTGATCTTTTTTCTTATCTGCATAAACATTTCTGCAAGCTCCGGGGCTGATACCTTGCAGTAGATGGATGTTTGTCATTTTGTATTTCTCTGCCATCTTATCTGCCTGTTTATCCAGCCACGTCATCCAGCATCTCTTCCAGAACATGACCATTCATAAAAGCTATTGATGTTGTCAGGATTGAGACTTGAGGGCTGTAGGCAGAGACGAGATGTGAAACTTTGAACACATATCTTCAAAATATTCATCTACCTGATTTGCTGCTTTACTGAAAAGAGTGTTCATCTTGGTTACTTTGAAATACGTTTCTTCATTTTTAGGAGAGAGAACAGAACTGGAGCTGAGAATTGAACTGAAACTCTCCTTTTCTTAAAATGAAATTATTTAGAATTCATGCCAGAACTTTTGATTTAGGTATTTTTCCCATATGCAGCCTTTTAAAATAGTATCTGTAATCCCTGGGATAAAGCCCTGGTGCAGGTTTATATCAGATTCATGACAGTGGAGTAAGGGAAGAGCAGGAGGAGAGATGGAGCTTGGAGATTTGTCTTTGCTATTTACAGATCTTGGGCAAGCCCTTTAACCTTTCAAAGCCTCAATTCCCCCTGCTTTAGATTGTAGGCAGGGTTTTTAAGTTCTCCAGAAGATTTAACAAAAAAAAAAAAATCTAACTTCTTTAGGGTGCTAGGAGCTACACTAGACAAAATGAGTTACTCAGTTATCCTGTCTTAGTATCTTTTCTAGAAGGTTTATCTCTGAACTTTGAAAATTAAATATTTTTCTGGTTTTTAGATAATGCTTAGTAATTTACACTAGCTCTGTATCCTATGGCAAGTCCAGTACTGAGTGTATTGCCCAAATACATCCATTTATGGTTTGAACTGTGGGATTTTGCAGTGGAATCGGCTTGTGGACATGAGCTACCTGATACAGCAGTGGAGGATAACATTTTCTCTTGGAATTAGCCTGAGTCATCCCACAGAATATTTCTTCTGCCATTCCCTACTTGTGTGCAGCTCCTGTTACCATACCCATCATCATGCTGATTTTTGGGGGCAGTGTGCCATGATGTCTCCAGTGAAAGCATTTTGCTCTCCCCCTCTCGTGGGAACGTGCCTGGGGAGCACTCTCCATCTCTCACCGTGTCCTTGTGAGGCCTCTCCTTCACTTTGTGCATAAGAGCCTTTCTTTTTGTGTTTGTCTTTATGCTCTTGGGTGGTGGTGGTGGGCATCTCACAACCATCTCCTTCCCTCTCAGGCTGGTTTGGATGTGTCAGCTTCTGTCCTGGTGTAATTAAAAGACACCATATGCTATTTCCGCTGCTTTCTTGCAGTACCGTCCTGAGAATTGTCACCTTTTGCGTTTAAAATACTATGAAGGCCATTTACATTTTGGCCTTCAACAACGTATTTGAAGTATTGAAGAGTTGATAAGCTCTTTAACTAATCCAGAGCTTTGTGTTAGTAATTAAAAGAAGGAGTGGTGCCAGTTTTCATCAGAGCCGAAGGTCACTGGAGGAATAATGTATTAATAAAATGTAGTACATAATTTCCCTTCTCCTGATTCTTTTGTGAAAATTGAAATATGCATGTTTTTTCATTAATATCTGTTTTTATAAGAATTTTACTTTCTTTGCTCAGTGAAAATAAAACTAAACCACAGTAATTTTAATTTTGGCTTACTTAGGGATGAGAAAAAATTAAATTGCAGGTGCAATGGACAATATCACAGCGACAAATATATCTTCACTGGAGGTTTTTGTAATGTACGGGACAGTTAGTTTCTCTTGCCTAGTATGATCTTAAGCTTTTGCATTTAGTGGATAAGCGAGGCATGCAGGCACTGGGTTTCTAACCGTAGGGAGTGCGCAGCTATCTAGGATTTGAGGGTTTGAATCATGTTAAGATAACTATTTAATTATTAATGCAAGCAGCGCCACTCCAGCAGGGCAGCCAAGCTCTCCCAAGCCTGGGCTGTCCATGAGCAGGTCCAGTGCTGGCTGGAACATCTCCTTGCCATGGAGGGTGCTGCTGAGGGTTCTCTGAATCCCAGGTAAACCATGTTGTAGTCAAGTGCCGTGGTGAATCGCACCTTTATAACCCAAATATCAAAAGGGCCTATTTTAACTCAGGTAAATAATTGCAAATACTAACCCAGAGACTTTACAAATATTTGAGTTGTACATCTGTTGGTTATCCTACAGCGGTCCATAAATGCTTGTACAGAACCTAGGTGCACATTCACAATTGTTAATCACGTTGTGTTGGGTATTTTGGCAATAGGGTAATTCAGTTATTGAAATTAAAATGACTTGGCCTTTAAAAAAAAATAAATCTCAGCATTCTTATCAGCATTGGTACACTTCTGCATGCCCCTGGAATGTGGCCCCAGCTCCCACTGTACTGGGATCCACCTCAAGTAGTGGGTGACTATCAAAATTCCACCTACCTTTCTGACACTAACATTTTAATGAGTCTTTAAAATAAGCTCTGTCCTCACTGAAGGCAAACCTTGATTGTAAAACATTCCCTTGTTAACAGACTTCTGCCATTCTGTCGTGTTTTTTAATGTGGGGCAAATAATGTTGGTCCGGATTTACCCCCTGTAAAGAAAATCTATCCTGGTGGTGTGGTTAGCTTGGCATTGCTTATGCAGAGTATTTGTGTGCAAACATGGCAGATACTGTTTTTCAGTGTTTTGTTATTGTGCAGTACTTCAAAGGATTCGCTTGTATCGTTTCATGTATCACTTGGTCATAAAAAACCCCTTCGAGTATACATTGTGGGAGCCTCAGGAGAGTGTTAATTGTTTTCTGCTGCAGTGGTAGCCAGAAGGTCAGGATCTAAAATTAATATATTTCTGAATAATTCCAGTTTTATATCAAGGTTGATTTTTTCATGGTTACTACTCAAAGTACCATACTAATTTGTGGCTAATAAGTTACATATTTTTCCTGTAAAAACAATGAGGGCTGTTCCCTTCTCCTCACAGATACAGGCATGCTATCTAAACATTTCTACATTAGTAATAATTAAACGTGTCAGCAGATTCTTGGGCTCATCTCAAATTGTGCAGAAACTCTGTAAAATAAAACTTTATTTTGAAAGGAATCTACTAGAGATTTTAAGTGAGATTTATTCACCTTTATTGATACTATCCATATATGCATCTGAAAGCATTTTGAAAGAATATTTAGGTAATTTATTTTTTTAGTGAAGATATTGTGCATTAGCTGAGTTCCAATGCATTTTTATTCCTCTTTGGAGAACAGTTGAGTATAATTATCTTTGGATTAATCAGTTTTTGAAGTCTTTTCCAATAATCCGTATGGAGGGGATTAAGAGAGAGATTACCGAAGCATTATTTTTTTTTTTTAAAAAAAAGAAGAAATCCTTGCATTAAGTCAATTACAAAATTATTTCCTTGTAAGAAACTGTCGAACAAACTGAACAACAACAACAAAAAAAATCACCTGTAGGAGGGTTTTTGTGTCCTAGGGATTGAGAGGGAGATGTGGAAGCAGTGAGGTCCTATTTTGGTCATACACCTTCTCTTCTAACTTTTTCTTTCCTTGTTTTGTGGTAGGGCAGAATTGTCTTTTTCTTTTCCCATTACAAATGTTGAAGTTCCTTTTCTGTGGATTTTCTTCTGCTAGATGAGCAGCAATAAAGAAGAGGAATAACATCCCTTCTCACATCCTCTGCTACCATTTTTCACTGGGGAATAGTTTTGTTTTTCTTGTGCTCATTTTTCATGGGTATTAACTTGCTCCATATTGTTCTCTAGTTTGACCTTTATTTTATGTTTTGCTTTGGATTTCGTCAGAGTGATGATACAATTTAAATGCAGTCCTGTAAGGTTATTTTACTTCAGTGTTTCAGTAACTCTATGTGCCTCAGTAATGAATGAAATTAACTTGATCTGGAGATTGGAATAACTGTCCAATGTATGATTTAATAATTTAAAAAATAATTAAATGAATATAATGTTCTGTTGAACAAATCTCAGATCACAGTTCATTTGCTTTTGGCTTTAGGGAACCTAAGTGCAGCCGCACCCTGAAAATTTCTTCCAAGCACCCTGTTGTATCAAAAAATGGTATTTGACATAGTTCCAGCTCTGGGAGTCACAAGCTAACCTTCTCCTATAGTAACATGTATTTGAGCCATGATTGCTTCTTTTTCTTGCCTGCCTACAGTAGTCCTGGTTTAGCACTGGACTGTATCTCATCAGACAAGCCTATGTGGGTATTAAGGAGCTCTGTAATAATAGCTCCACTACTTTCATGCCTTCAGGATTTCTTGTCTGCGTTGTTTGTTGTTTTTTTTTTTCCTCATTTCCAATTTATTGGAGAGGCTGAAGAATAAAGGGTTGAGAATTGCTTAGACCATTCTCCAGGTTGAGAAGAGTTGCACAGAGGTAATAGCGCAGGGTACGGGTGTGGTCTGTTCACCGCTGCTCTCCTTGTTCTTCTGATACATCTGTATTGATATGTGCCCCAGTGTGCAGGCTGTTCAGCAGCACTGTTTTCAGTTTGTCTTTATTTTATTTGCTTAATGGAAATAAGTTCTGCTTATCTAAGCCATTTTTGCTAGCGTGCTTGCATCCATGCCTGTGCATGAGAAGGAACAAGCTTGCCATTCGCATTATACTTCCAAAGTGGCAGAAGTTTCTATTACAGATCAGTTTTTATTATAGCTGTCCAGGAGTCATACTCTTCTTATATCAGGGAAATACCACCCGCTAAATGACACAGCGTACTCAAGCAAAAACTGTGTATATGTGAGTCCTAAAACCCATAAAGGCAGAAACAAAGAACAATCTGTCATTTGAGACATCAGCCAAGACTGATTTATTTTTTTTTAAAGGTCCATTGGACTTTGAGATGTAGCTGATTCTAAGGGTGAGCCTTAGCCCTTGTCTATAATTCATCGCTTGTGACAAGTGGAAGAGAAAAGGATCTGCTTTAGGTGAGGTTTGCTCATGGGTCTAGCCAAAACCTAGATAGAGCCAGCCAGGATGGTTAGCAAAAGGTAATATTTGAGCTGGGTCATAAGCCTTGAAAAAGCAGTCATAAATCATAATTAAGGTTTTTTGTTTCCTTGGTGGTGTAATTCCTCAGAGATGGAGACTGAAACTGTTTACCAAAGCCCATTTTTTGTCTCCGGAAAAGTGTTTAGGAAACCTGAACTGGGGTTTATTAAGCAGATCTGTGGAAGACAAAAGAGGGAATTGTTGGTCTCCAAGCAGCAAGCGGCATTGACAGGCTGAGTGGTGTGGTCAGAAGGGATATTTAATTTCAAAGGATAAACTACAGGATTCATTTTTTTCTTTTTTATCTGAAGTTAAGCTTATCTGATTTATGCCTTATCTAATTTAACTTATGAGAATTGTAAATTCAGCCATGTTAAGCAAACAATTTATTTTCTTTTAATTCCATTTTCTCTTTGTTTTAATAAATCTTGGTTTTGTTGGGATTACTGTTGTGTGGGTAATTTCACACAGATGTCTTCAAAGAGTAAAGAAAAATCCATAACTCTTAAAGCAAATAGCTGAGGGGGGAAAAAAAAGAACTCTGGAACTCCTTTTCATTCTTCTGTGGTCCTACTGGATGGGTTTGGATTAAAGTGTTGTATCAGGAAATCATCTTGCTGCGGTTGGCAATCATAAGAGAGAGCCCAAAAACTGAAGAAAAGAGAAGGAGTTAATGATTTTAGGCTATAAAATGTAAATTTTAATTTTTTCAAAGTCCTATAAAGTGTAGGTCTTCTAAATAGTATAGAGAGGAGTAACAGGTCTTGTCTGTACGATAACCGGGATTGGGGTGGGGATGTATTCTCTTTGTTTTGGAAATGAAATAGTAAAAAAAATTAGTTTTGAGATCTATAATAATAGGAAATAAGAGGAGAAATGATCAGGTTGTGTTGTTTTCTCCTTCTTTTCCAGCTTCATTAAACAAGATCAAGAAATCAGATATTTAAGAGTAGCTTATAATTTTATAAGGTATAAATAGTGTTTTCAGACAGCGTGCATGTAGTCTATAGAATTCACTCTGGAGGTCATATAGCTAAATATAGTGGTACACTTTTCAAAAAGGGCTTGATGATATAAAAGCTAATAACAGTGGCAGCAAAGCATGTTTAGAGAAGGGTAATCAAATCTCATGATTTAAGACATAAGCGCATTACCTGTGAGCATCTGGAAAGACCTCGTTCCTCTCTGTCACCTGCAAAGCCTTCTGCAGTTAGTAGGGTTCACTGTGGGCGTTTGTAGTGTCTAATTTTTTTGAAGCATTGCTACTGGCAATTGTTAGGGATAGGATACAATCCTTTGTATTTCATCATATGGTATCCAACACGTGCACAGAACGTTGCCCTGCTTTCTGTGCTGCTGTGCTGAATGACACCAGCATGGTCTGAAACAAAAGAACCTGGGGATGTGGTGGTGGTGGTGCTAGCTGCAAAAGGACAAAACTGTCAGATCTACCATCAAATAGAAGTGAACTTGAATGTTTTTTGTGTGTTATCTTGGGATTTAATTCAACTCTTTATTTTGTAAATCAGTTGTTACAGTTCATACAAAAAAATCCCTGAATTTATAAGCAGTAGTGAGATAAGGACTGAATGTATGGAAGTAGGCAATTTCTTTTGAGATAAAAACTGAATTGTATTTTATATCTGATTTTTGCTTTAATTTTTTGTTTCTGAAATTTACTTTAAATAATAACTGCTGAATGTAAAATATTTTATTGGACATACAATGAGTTGTATATACAGAGTTGAATCCTATAGGAGTTCCTCCCTTGTCAGGAAAACCTATAGGAAGGAATTTAGATACTGTTTCTTTTTATTTATCTCATTAGGAAAGAGTAACATGTTTTAACAGGTAGAAGAACATGCTGTTAACCCTTAATAAATCACAGAAAGAGATAAAGACAGCTTCCAAGGCTGAAGGTTTGACTTCATAGTGTCAGACGAATCCTAAATGTTTTGAACAGCTTTTCCAGCACCTTCTCTAAAGTGGAGTCCTTGAGGGGACCGGAGCACCGCCCGTGAGCAGGGTGTCTCCTTGGTGGGCTGCTCTCTCGCCCATGGGATGTATTTCCACGTACAGCTTCTCTGGGAAAGGAAGCTTGTACCTGTGGTTTGCACATTATTCTTATTTATTTTACATTCCATTTTATAACTTTCCATGAACTCTGTAGAAGTCAAGGTCAAATTGAAGGAACTCTGAAGAAAGGGAGATGTTTATTTTGAATTGTCGAAGACAGAGACATCAGTATTGAAAATTTCCACTACTTATAGTTGCAGCTTTTTTGATTGCACTTCTTAAACTGTTTGGAGGTAGTTGCATGCAGTGCATATAGAAATCAAGCTCAGAGTAACCAAATAAATTTGATTATCTGAATGCTGAGAAATTCAGGAGGGTGAGATGATGTGATACGGTATTGAGGCCACAAAGTTATAAAAAGGGATTAAAAACTTGTAGTTTTAGTTTAAATTAAAGTTCTGCTGATCCAAAATAAACAGAACGCCTTGAGACCTGGGAATCAAAGTCAGCAAAATTTAGCCTCTTGAAGTAAGTAAGGATATTCATTTTCCTTCTTAGTTCAACTTCTACTTAATCAAGGTATTGTCATAAAACACTGAAGAAAATTCTACAGTTACACTTTTGCAGTTTCATTTTGTCTGGCTAGATAGCCACATTTATAAAAGATACGCTTCTTGCAAGAAAAATGAAAAAATGTCTTACATTGCAATTTTTTCTTAATTAAAAACTAAATATGTCAAGAAAAAAATACTTCAAAATATACATTATTCCCACTGAAAATTAGAATATATATCAGACATTGCCATTAATCAGCCATTTTACTGGAATTGCAATGATATTATTAGGGTTATAATTGAAATTTCTCTATTTTTTATTTTTGAGGGAAAAAAAATGCAGTTATTTAAGCCTGTCTCAATGAAAAACACAGCTGCATTTCTTGACTTTAAACAGATGGGGTAAATACATTATTCAAAATTGTCCATATGGAAATGGAAAACATATCGATGAAATTTTTCATCTTAAAAAGTAGCAGCAAAACCAATAATATGGTGGCTGGAACCCTTAAATGAGATGGAAGAAGTTCAGTTTCAAGCAGGACTTTAAACTAGGTAAGTGTAGATGCTGGTTAAAAAAGACAGCCTAGGTGGAGTGCCTGTGATTTAAGTCCAGCCACATGAAGTAGTCATCCTAATCTCCCTTTATTTTCCGTGAAGAGAAATGGTTAATTTGAGGGCTTAATTCATCTGACCTATTTACAATGTGTGCTTCACAACAAGATGAATTGGTGCACTGAGTAGATCATGTCAAGTGTGAAGGGAGTGTAGAGTGATTAGCTCAGAAATAGATGTCTGCATTTAATCCGTTTTTTCCAATCTCTCTCTCCTGTTGGAGGTTACATTAACAAAATAACAGACTAGCTAGAGGATGCTGGTTATATGGCTGAAGCTTCTACAGTGTTCACCTGTGATGCCTGAAACTCCAGAGGTGAAGGGATCTAAGATACATTCCCACACACATGTCAGTTTGAACTGGTGTATTTCCACAAATCATTTTGGTACCGATAAAACATTTTTCGAAGGAGAGAGCTTATTAAAAAAATTTCAACTCAATATTCATTTCTGCTCTAGTGTGACTATCTACTTCACTGAAAGGATCATAAAACAGTTGGACTAGAGGGAGTACACAAGCATTCAGCAGCCTTGCCAAAAGTAGAATAAACATATCTTGATTTGGGGAGATGAAGTTTCAGATGTCCTCCTCTGAGGGACCATGCTGTGGAAAGAATATCAGTTTGTTTGTCAATGTTATTTCCTGTTCTTGAGTTGCTTAATGTGTTCTCGTTTTTGCAACACAGCACTCAGGGAAAAGAGTCTAGGGGCTCTGCCCTTTCTTTACTTCAGAAATCTTTTTTTTCAGAAAACAAAAATCAAAACTCCAACAAACACACAGTTATGGATTGAAAATGCCTAGCTGAATGTTTCAGCAGGTTGAGGCGAAAAATGGTTTTTGTCTTTAAAGAAGGTTTGCATGTTTCCTTGTTTCCTGGCTCTGGCTAGCAGGAGACACTGCTGTGCAAAAGGGGCTTTTAATGATGCTTATGCTTTTTCCTTTGAAACTAGACTTTCAGCCTTCCCAGCACATTCTGGGAGTAAATCACTGCTTTCTTCTCTGAACAGGTTAGGTAACTTTTGTTAGCCACATTTTTTCCCAAGTAATTAAACTTTAGGGGCCCTGTGTTACAACTTCTGCATTTAATTGTTTTTATAGAGCAACTGGCAGCGCTGCTGAATGGGGTTTCTTGGTGCTTTCCCTTCTCTGTTCTCTCCTCAAATGCTTACACTTTCGTTAAAGGCTGCCTGTCTGGCTGTTACCTACCATAGACAAACATTATATGTTGTCATCTGCTGGACTTTTTGCCTGAATTTATTTTTCTGTGTGGAAAACACTAGTAAGAAAATACTGTAGTAGTTTAAACTATATGAATAGCTGATTATTTAGTATATTCTAGAAGAAGAGAAATGGAAGTGCAAATGTAACTGCCTTTATTTTTTTTTGTCTTTTTTTTTTTTTTTTTTTGGTCATTCTCTCATGGTATTATGTAGATCCCCAGCCAGATGGCTACTGGCTATAAGCTGTGTGTGGATTCACAGGATTTTAACTCCTCTCTTAGTTTCCCATCTGTCATAAACTCCAGCTACAATCCAGAGACTGACATGAATGTCGGTGTCTTCTTTAGCACACCGAAACAGTTATGCTCAAGGCTGCAGAAAGAGCACAAACCCTAACAAAGACAGGACCAGTGTCTGGTTTAACAGCCATGCTGCTAGCCTGGGCAGTAAAATTTCTTGCGGTCAGTTCAGACTGGTGCTTTGAACCATGGCTGACCACTGTGGTGGCAGCAGCCTCAGACGAACATTGCCTGAAAAGTCTCCCAAAGGGAGGTTTTTTTCTGTTGGAGCTCAGCAAAGACTGTAAACCCACAATTGTTTTTTTTTTTTGTAGGAAATCTCATGTCTGAAAATAAAATAGCAGACTGTCTTCAACAGAAAGAAGGTGGTAAAAGTCAAAATCTCTCAGCACTGGAAGAATAGATGTGAAATGGCTAAAAACAATGCTATGGTCTTTCTTTGCTTTGAAATGACCAGTTCAGGATTCCATACGTTTTTCCTTCAGCATGTGTCATCACTTGGACAGATACATTGTTTCTGTTAATAGAGGTGAAAACAGTGAAAAACATCTCAGGTTTCATGGTATAGGGTAGAACAAGGTATTCGTCTTTTCATCTGTGGGCACCCATCAGGGCCTTGGCATCACTGAAACAAAGAAACCTTGCTCCTCAAAGTAAAAAGCTCTTAAAGTCTCGCTTTAAGTCATGTCATACTCAAGAAAGCTAAATGAAAAATTAAATAAAAGCTTTATGAAACAGGCATGAACAAGTGAAATAGAAATTGGGGCTGAGCACACTCTAAACCAATTCAGGATTAATTTTAGTAGGTAAGTGTATAAAAAATAAATATGTATGTAAGCCTGTAAGGAAATCACTACTGTTATGAAGTCTTCCCAAATTTAGACTCGGTTTTCTTAATTAGTGGATTTGACTTATGAGAGAATAAAAGTTACACGTCTGTGAGAAAATAACCACTTTCCTAAGGGTAGCTGTCTGAAATCAAGCAATCTGATAATCCAGCTTCAAAAACTCTGTCATGAACAAATTAACCTCTCTGTTTCTACTTTGGGTTCAGTTCTGTAGGACAGGGAACAGCTTAAGAGGGTGATGAAGTGTTAGACTGTGCTTCAGGTGGTTTCTAGTGCTTGGTGAAGTAGCCTGGAGTTAAACACCTCGTTCAGCATCAGACATCACAACTGGAGTAATTTCAGGCAGATGCTTCAGCAGCACAGTGGACTCCAGATCTTCTGCCTAGGTTGAAAGAACACCACATGACAAAACAAGATATTGATTGGAAAGACTGCCAGAACTCTAGCATTTTATTTCCTGTTTCCTGAAGAGTATTATATTGCAAATCCAAGCTTCAAGTCAACAGGCTTGCCCTGTGTTATAACACCATGGTGTTATGATACCCTTGCAGTTCATCTTCTTCGGGTTAGGCAGAAAAGATTTTTGCAGAAATCACAGTAGGAAGCTGTATTTAATGAACGACATTTTCTGAAATTTGTGTTAGGTTGATGGTAGGATTAGTTAATTTGCTGTGTTTTTAACTTCTTTTGGTAGCCACAGGGCTGGCACGCTGTTTTGTCATGTCCTGCACTTTCATGAATTTCCCTCATTCTGTAGGGCTAAGTCTCTCTGTCAGAGCTCTGGCTCATTCATCTGCATTCAGGTTAAACCAGCCCAATGTGGGCAGTAGAATAACTGAAATAATCTGAAAAACAAAGCCCTACTTCTGCTGACAAAATTATTAATCCCATGTTTCTGTGTCTGAAGGAAATAGCCAAGAACAGTATGGTCCTGTTGCCTTTAATAAACCTCAGCCCCAGATAATGATACAGCAGGAAGAGCTCTTGAGTGCTCGGGAAGTAGTTTCCTCCCTAAAGGGCCTTTGTATCCACTCTATGTCATCGCCATCATCATCAGGGCTTGAAGAAGTAGATTTCAGATGCACCTGCCAGAGAAGAGGCAGAACATATTTTCGCAATGGAGAAGTATCATAATCTCTCAAAGCTGCAGAGAGCTTCCTGTAGAAGTAATATGGAGCAGATATAAAATGCATGCATGATGCTGATGTGAAATGGATTTTTAGTATCAAAAAGATGCATAATTCAGTTCACCTGCAGCTGATCCTGGAAAAGCCTTGGAAGAACTATCTACATTAAAAAATAAAGATGTAAGTTGGCTTCAGGTAAGAGAAGATGAGAAACAAATGTTGGAAGCAACTGAAAGTCATAGGTAGTAGAACATGTATCAAAAGAGATCACACTAGAGCTCCCACCAGGACCTTTGAAAGAAACAGCTCAACAGATTTGAGACTGCAACCCAAGATAGCATGTATGGTATTGGGGAAAAAATTCTATGCCAGAAAAGCCCATTTTTCAACCTCCCTCATGCCATCAGCAACACCAAGAGCTGGTTAGAAAATGAAATTATATATTCCCACTGTCCTCACTCCTGTCTACCAGTACTACCAGTACTACGAGCCTACCAGTACCTAAAGGGGGCCTACAGGGTAACAGTTTTAGGCTGAGAGAGGGCAGATTTAGATTAGATATTAGGAAGAAATTTTTCACTGTGAGGGTGTTGAGACGCTGGAACAGATTGCCCAGAGAAGCTGTGGATGCCCCATCCCTGGAGGCGTTCAAGGCCAGGCTGGATGAGGCTTTGAGCAACCTGGGCTAGTGGGAGGTGTCCCTGCCCGCGGCAGGGGGGGTGGGACTCAGTGATCTTTAATGTCCCTTCCAACCCAAACCATTCTATGATTCTAAGGCAATGCTAACCTGCAATGGTAGGGCAAAGTTTTCTTGATATCGGCTGTTACCAGGTTTGCTGAGAAACTGTTGCCATCTGAAGTAATGGCAACATATTTTCGTCATCTAACCAGTTTCTTTGGAAGATCTTTATTTCTTTGAATAATTTTTTTGGCTTTTAAAGTTTCTTTTTATAAAGTTTGTGGTTTTGAAACTTACTGTTAATTTTTTTTTTTTCACTTTTCATTTATCAAGTTTTGGAGCAAAGATGAAAAGAAAATGGTCATGATTATATTCAGCTGTCTCCCACTTAAGGATTTGTTTAGTTATTAATGGAGTTGTTTATTACTGTGCATTGGTTTTGATGAAAACTGCTGTTCTCACATGTCTGTAAATTGTCCTCTTGGCAAGGTTCATCCTTGTCCAGACATGAATGTTTTGCGGGTGGAAAGCTGAGGGCGATCTGGAGGAAGAAAGTGCAAAGAAAATAAATTTACTACTTTTGAGATATAAAAAATATTTGAAATGTCAATGGAAAGAAAAATCAAAATAGACCTTTGAAATGGGTAGGGATTAAGGCTTCACTAAGGAGTGATGATAGACTTGATTTGGGGCAGAAAGAAAGCTTTATTGGAATGTGTATAATTAGTGAATTTGTGTGCTGCCTATGAGGAGAGGGGATATGCTCCAAATATACTTCAGAGTGTAATTTTAAGACACATGTATATGCCCAACCTAGGAAATACACTCTGTAAAAAACAGATAAGAAAACCAAGTGAGGTGAGGACTTGGGGAAAGGCTTCCAGTTCTACAATATATTATTCTTTCTGTTGCTCTTGTTTTGATGAACTGTCCCACAGCTGGGGGAGCGTTGCCTGAAACTTTCGGGTCTCTTATTTCTGACATTCACCTTGAATTTCAGAAGCAGGATCTAAAGCTCAGATTTTACAATTTGATCCTCTCCTTGCCTTTAAGTTTCTTTTGATTAGTGCTGTAAAAGCCTGTAAGCTTTGGCAGTGTTTATCTTTGGCTCATCTTACCTGCATTACAGATCAATGTATTTTAACTCTGTAAGTTCTGAGCATATTTCTGAAGGTTTCCAAGAGTGAGCCCAGACATTTTGGGCTTGAAGGAGCTTCAGTTTGGAAACTCTAGTTGGTTCAAAATTGCAGCTGTTTTCTTTATATAGTATCAGCTGTCCCTGAGATGACTGTTGACAAGAGAAAGTCTCCTCTGGGCTAACACTGCTCGTGACCTGACTTCTGGAGGAAAGTGCTCGTGCCTGCATAACACACGGACTTTCAAATAATTCAATATCTGGGCAGTTTTAGAAGTTGTGTAGTTGTGCTTTTACTCATAGAGAGGGAGAGGCCAAAGAGAATAGCTTTGAAAGAAACAAGTTCAGGCAGTCCTTGTTTTGTTAAGGAGCAACAAAAATTGATTCAGCTGCCTTTTGTCAATAAAATGCAGCCTGATGGAGGAATAGTTTTTACAAACATCTGAAGTTTAAGTTCTGTTGCTAGCAGCAGAATCACAATTTGTACTTTAAAGTTACTGTCAGTTGTGTGTAGTTTAGAGAAAGAGAAGAAAAAAAAGCAATTTGGAATCTCATGTTACACTGCAAAAAGTCAACATTGGCTCCTTATTTTACCATGTAGCTTGCATAATCTGCAATGAATTTACATTTTTTCATGATTTAGCTCTTTTCTGTACACTCCTATTTCTTTGACCTGGAAAATGTATCTCTTTTTCTTATTGTTTAGTGTGAAACTGATTTTATGTGGAATTACATTTCCTGCTAATATACCATGAAAAATCATTGATTTATTTATGTCATCATACCTTATTTGTTATACCTTGCTTACTGATGGAGAAATGTATTGCATCGGTTTAGTTGAGGCTTACAAAATAACCAAGCTCCTTAGCTTTCAGAACAGAAAGGAAGATGATGATCAAAAGCTTTTTTTTGGAGGAAGAGCTGCTCTTCTAATTTACATTTCTTAGCATTTTCTGAGATGTCTTCCACCTCTCACTTTTATTAGAGAGAGTTACAGAATCAGAGTGGCATCTATTTATCATCCAAGCTGAAATTCCTCACAGTCAGCCTTCTTTGGCCATTTTTCCCCTTTTATGACCAAGTGAGCACTGGAGCCTGTCAGGATGCATAGCTGCATTAGTCATCTCTGCTCCCTACAGCCAAGCCAGTGGACAGGAAGTATCTCTTTGCTAAGGGCTTGTCTACATGGAGAAATAGCTCAGACTTCTCATTAGACGTTAACTCCTTCCATGGATTCTCCTCGAGGGTCTTCCCATGATTTAGCTTTAGGCTACTTTGGAAAATATGGAATTTGGTAGTGGGCGTAGTTAAACCTCAGAAAGCCTGTATTAGCACACAGCGTGGGTTCAGAACATGATCCTGTCTCCACGCGTCACTTAATCTTCTGTAACTGACCCTCTTCATGGTCTTAGTCTGTGGTGAATGGAAAGTAAAACAAGTTAGTTACAGCCTCTTATATCAAGGCATGTGTGTGTAACTTGCTTGTGTGTTCGTGAGTCTGTGTGTTCATACAGTGGAGCCAGAGCGTCGCTGATAGCAATTTGGGTACTGGTATTATTTTTGATAACTCCCCAAATAAACAAATCTGAAGAGAACTCATTATTTTTCAGCCATGATAGGGGACAATAAGTGTGTAGCATTATCTACACCTCGTATAAGCCATTTATTATTTAGTGATGTTGAAGTTAGTCATGTTGGACTGTCTTTTGTGTAGAAAATTTATTTGAACAAAGATGAGTAGTATTCTGGAGATGAACAGCTTAAAGGCTGTTTAATACTAGTGTATCATCATCGTAGCAATAAAGGCCTTTGTTGCTATGACAGCTAAAGCTTATCTTCATGAGAAAGTTGCAGCACTTTACAAGAACTGTATTTTTAAAGCGATTTATACTAGTGCAAGTTCTGTTGCAGAAACTATTTAGTGTAGCTTAGTTTCATTAACTAAGCCTTAGCCAAACCACACTAAACTGTTTTTTAATTAAAATTGTATTAATTCAGAAGTTTGATAAATGTATTAACAGTGTATGCATTTTCAGTGGTGGTATTTTCTCATGTAGACAAAGACTCATGTGGTTCTTGATATTCCTATGTGTTAAATTTTTTGCTAGCTATTAAAAAAAAATAAAATATTCTCCATGTATTTAATACCTATTAAAAATTGAAATATTAAGGAAAATATTGTTTATTTTGAAAGATTAATGTGCAACCTGTACACATAAAAAACTGTATTGAGACAAATCTTGACCAGAAAATATATGGTGTGCTTCAGCTTACCTAGGCACATGACCTGAAGCAAAACATGGTGACCCATACGGAAAAAAAGTAGTCAACTGAAAGAAGGTGGTATAGCTACATCGCTAGTAACAGATTTGGCTCTTTGCTTTCAGCCCTTTCAACTATATTACTTTCTTTGGCAGTTGTGTTCTTCTCCAAGCTTACTTTGCTAGATAAAGTTTTATTCAGTGATTTCTGCCAGATGGGAACAAAGGATAGTTTCCTTCCAGTTTTTAGGACGGCATTTGCTATTGTCTGTGAAATTCCACACTGGGGTTGGCTGGAGGGGCAGGAGGAT
The DNA here is from genome assembly GCF_000699245.1 of Pterocles gutturalis. Taxonomy (NCBI): domain Eukaryota; kingdom Metazoa; phylum Chordata; class Aves; order Pterocliformes; family Pteroclidae; genus Pterocles; species Pterocles gutturalis. The sequence continues at coordinate 36,877 of NW_010100182.1, forward strand.
ACAGGATTACATTTAAGTCCTGTGCATATGTTTGTATTAGGTAGCAAACAAAACCACATTGACAGCCTTTGTTTGGGGTGTATGGCTATTATTCTGTCTTTCTCAGCAGCTGTTGTAGAAGCTTCATCTCAAGTTTTGTTATACTCCATTTACAGTGACATACACTTACACTTCCTTAGAAATTCTCTTATGGGATAGTGCCTCTACGTTTGTGTCAAGTTCTCTCTAGCAGGGTGAGTTAATTAAACAAGAAAGTCCAGCTTTGGTTTCAAAAGAAAAAGGAAGAGAGTTCTGCTGTTAGGACACTGATGATTCAGAATGCCTGAGCTTAAAATTGAAGTATCATGTGCCTTGGCTTCAGTGAAGGACACTTACTTAGTCATTTTGCATGAAATACAATACAAATGAAGTAAATGCAACACCGGGGATTAAAATAGAGTTTGCACTTATATGTAGTAAATGTATTCTTTGGGCCTGTACTGTCCTTGGCTCTGATTTCTGTAATGGCTCACTGCCATCGTGGAAATAGCAAAAGCTTTATTGTATTCTGCCTACTGAAGTTGGAAAAAAAATTAAATTGCAGAGAGAAAGAAGCAGGACACTACGGTTTTGTATTCACGTAGTCTTGCTTTCTATCTGTACTGCACTTTATGGAGCTGTGCGAAACCTCACTTAAAAAGTTGCATGACATCAAGGTTACAAACCTAGCGATCAGGAAATGCAAAAGGTGGGGTTGCAAATAACAGCACAATTATTTCACTTGCACATGTCAAATATTTAGGATAATTATGCTAATAAACATTTCTTTAGAACAGACTGTGTGCACCTTAATCTAACAGTGAAATGAGAAGATTTTCATTAGGAACGACACACATTCAGCACCCAAAAACCTTCTATAGTTTAATAACTTCCAAAATGACAGTGTTACAGCATGAACTAATCTCTTAATACAAAAAAGGCGCGCTGAAGAACTTTTGTTAATTTATAGCCTGATATTTCTGAGTTTATTTAATTAACAAAGACATTTTGCCTATTCCAGACACATGCCTTTTGTTGCATCTTACAGCTTCACTAACATCATTGAACACCTCTATAAGTTTTTCATTGTGAGGATATGGAAGAGCAGTCAGCAGTTGAAAGTTTACTCCAAAAACCCTGGAAAGTCAGCAGAAAGGCATTTGTTGATTTTAGTGGTTTGGGATTAAGTCCAGAACAAATATCTAATGATACCAAAACACTTGCTTGTTCTTAAACATTTTAAAATGAGTTTGTATGGAAAATCAGTATTTCTGATAACCTGCACTCTTGAAAAAGGGTCTCCTGTTACCAAACGCCCAGCTAATCCTTAGGTTTTGCTCATAATGTTTCATGCTCAGAAAGGCAAGTGAATAGTAAGCAAAATGTGGGATTACTCTTGCCAAGAGTTTTGTCCTCACCCTAGCACCTACTCCCCGCACTTTTGGATCGCCAGATCTGAAGGCAGACCTGAAGTTAAACTTTCACTTGTTTTACCTCCCATGTGTGACCTGCACTGCTGCTCAGTCAAAATATTGTCAGATACACCTTCTATGTGTAAAAATAGGGTAGTTGTCACTTATGCTCAGTTGTTCTAGGAGGGGAAGACTAAAGAGTTTACCCTTCCATTAAAATGATGATGAAAGATACTTTTTTAACAGCAGTGTGAATTGTAAACTGTAAACTTGCAGAACTTCAGTGTACAACAAAGACCTGTATAAAGTCCAGGGACCCAAACTCTACATCAACTTGCAAATTTGTAATCTAGATTTTAATAGGAAGCTCCTATTTAATACAAGAACAAAGCACTAAACATTTGGAACTGCGTGTACTCCTGACATATACAGTTCTGTACTTGCTATAAACAGTTACACTTTAAGAAATACTAGGGTGTGTAGTATAATGTGGATATAAATATGAAGCTAAGTCTGTGTCCAAGTTTCCTAGCTGCCCAAACTCAGCCCGTCTCACAGCATGAAAGCCACAAAAACTAAGACTGAGGATAGCTTCTTCCTCCTGTTGAGCCTGAAATCTTTTCACCGTGTAGTGTGGAAGAAATAATAGCAAGCCCCAGGGATGCGGGGCTGAAAGGCAGAAACTAGCAACTGAGCAGTGGCAAGGATCAACTTCTTAAACTGTCTTTCCATTGCAATTAACTGCATACCAAATCTCAGCCAAATGGTGGCTAATAGCGGGGATGAAGTTTAACCTGTTTGACTTTGCACTGAAAGGGACGAGCACCACAAGTAGCCTCACTTACAGTGAAGTAAAAACAGAAGATTTAACAAGCTACTACTTGTCAGCTCTTAATTAGCAGCTTCCATCAGAGCAGCAGCACCCAACTGCAACACCGTCTGCTTCAGTGTGAAGTCCAATTCATTAGTTAAATTTTCAGTAGCATCATATTTTGCTTGGACGATGGTATTTAACAGCTAAAGCATGGCAAGATTTGACTACCTTTCAGTTGTTTCTCTCCATAGGGACAGTTTCAAGCTAAACTTAGTACCTGATAGTATCTGCTAAATTGGATGCAAACAGCAGGTCAGGAGGTTCCATGGGCTAAATCCCTAGACATACTGCAAGAGGATTTTTGTTTATTTTGTTTTGACTTGCAGTGCAGGTTTCCATATCCACTACTACGACAACAGACAGCTGTACAGCATTTGACTTGGGCAAGTGTGTGTATAAGGACTGGTAGCCTTGCTGTTTTGACAGTAAGTCTGGTTTGCCACTGCTGTAATGTTGCCACCACATAGCAATGCATGCTTTGCTATGGGCTTTGAGAAGATAAGCCATGCTGTCTGTATGCACAAGATAAAGCGCAGTTTGTTGAGCATGCTTGTTCACCGTTCCTGGGTAACGTTTAGCTCTGGAGGAAAGTTCTGTGCAATCAAGTGGTATACTTTTCGAAATGATGTACGTAGGACATTCAAGAGGGATTTAAAATATAAAATACAGTAAAACCTTACTCAGATTGCACTGAGGAACAGTTAGAGAGATGAAAATTGAGCAGATAAATTATTTGCTTTGGGCCCTGTGTGAGTGAGCGGTGATGGAACTGTTTGAGCTGGCACGTCAGCTTCCTTTATTAGGAGAATTATTCGTATATTATTCAGGTCCCATGGATGTCTACACAAGACACATTCTGCTGAGATAAATTATTAGATTTTTAGTCATCTTTTGTTTGCCAATCTTTCTCTAAGAAGTTGCATCCTGCCATAAACTTTCTAGCAGAATGTGACAGAAAGGGCATGAAGTAAATAATTTTGTATGGACAGGGAATACCATAGCTAAACAAGCCTGATGGCCAGCAAATCACAAGTGAGAAATTAATGTTTACCTCAGCTTTTAGCTTTTCTTTCCAGGATATTGAAATGAGTGCTATAACGAAAGAGGGGGATGAGAAACATCTTCATGCATTTATATGTAAATATACAATTCAGTATTGTGGTTTTAAAGAGCATCTGGAGTTCTAACTTTTTTAAAACACTGCATGGATAAATCAGCTTCTTTTGGCATTTAACCTCTAAGCCGTAGATATACATACTCAGAAGCACTGGATGTTTATGCTTGTTCTCTTGTGTGTATGTGTGTGTGTGCACCCACACATAAGCAAATAATCAGGAGTGATAAATATAGGTTTAAGAATCTGTCTCCCATTAAACTTTAAGCTATTATTGGCATGAATAAGTTGTGCGTGTTGAAGCACTGGAAGCATTTTCTGTTGCTTGGAAGTAGCACTCCAAAGCATTTTATGAACTATTAACAGTCTGATACAAGTTATATTTAAGAATTTATAATAATATAGAAAGCTGCTTATATTTTTGCAGAAAAGAGTAGACTGTTGTGGTTAGTTTTACCGTGGAGGAAGAGTGACTGCGATGAATAGCAAGAAATACACCACAATCTTTTAATCTTTTTCTTTAATGCAAAAAGGCTCTACATTTCTTCTACATCATGCAATTAGAAGATTAAAATAATTCTAAAGTGGTCTGGGCTTTCTGGAAAAAAAAAAATCTGTATTTTTGGAAGTGCAGTGTATAAGAACTGCTATTTCAATAGTGGAATGTCAACTCTTTTAACAAAAGTGCCCTTAAATAGTAAACCGAAGCTATAAAAATGAAATGTATATTCTTTGAATGCAGAACACCTGCTAAAATTATTGTATCTTACAAAAAAAAAAGTAACAGAACAGAACACATCTGATTGCTGTGTCCCACGTGTAAGCATTCTTACGGCTTTTATTTCCAGACAGATGGGGGGAAGAGCATAGCTGTGCCTGTGAGAGCAGCGCTGGGGAGCAGGGGATGAGCCAGGATGGAGCGGTTCGGGTGGGCATCCGCACCAGCTGCATTGTGGGGGGGTTACTTCAGACCAGGTCCACTCTGGACCCACAGAGTGACCTTCCTGTAACGGCTGGGGCCTGGGAGATGGGTTGGATAGCCATGGCACAGGGCATAGCATCTGCGTGCTCCAAGCCCACAACGTGTGATAAGGATGGGGCAAAGGGATGGTCAGGAGATTCATTCCAAAAGCACACTCCAAAGGAGACGGGGAGCCTGTAGGGCCTTTGCAGGGAGAGACCTTCCTCTGCCCACTGGGGGCCATGTTAGGTGCAGCTCTGCAACCACACGGCTTCCGGAACCCATGATGACAGCCATCTTCACTCTCCTTCTCCCTGTCTCAGACATAGACGTCTTCTCCCTCTCTGGAGAAACAAGAGGGAATTCCTTAACCCCAAAGGTCAGCCCAGCTGCTCAGCAGGGAGCGTGGGGCCGTGCTGAGGTGGCAGATGGGTTCCCCAGGGCCCTGCCCTGTGCTGGGGCCCTGGGGCCTAGGCCTCGCAGGGGTGTGAGAGAAACCCTCTCCTTCCCCTCTGCCAGGCACGCCGAGGGCAGTGTTCATGTGGGCAGCCATATGCCAGGCTGCCAGAAATAACGGTTATTTTTAAAGTAGTTGGGATAGCAGGGCCCACTTTGTTTATTATGAAATAAACTGAGAATTGGTCTGTTGTTTCGCACTGTTGCTAGGGTTGGGACGAATGAGTGTTTCCTCCTTGATCCTCGCATGTGGATGTGATACTGCGTAAGAGGCTCTGTGTCCAGCCTGTCCACTGCTATATTGGCTAACAGTTTTTAAAGCAGATGCTTTGTAGAGAGGTAGAATAAAAAGAATGGCAGCACTTCTGATCAATTCTGCATTTGGAAAGGAGTTTTAAGAATGCTAAGATAGTAGGGCTGTAAAGGTACTGTTAGTGTCGAACCCTTGTTTGTATTTTACAGGTCTAATTTCCTTAAGAAGAAAATGAAATACAAGTAATCATGTGTTTCTCTTACAAGTTAGGAGGGGTTTTTTTCTTGCAATTTCTTCATGTTCTGTGAAATGAATGCAAAGGAGCTCACAGGGATGCGGGGTCTTTCCCCTCTATTCCCACCAGAGGCTTGCTTTCTCTGAATCGTTCTTAGGCGATGCTATCTCCTGGCTGTCGCTCTTAGCTGTATGTCTGTCATATTCCCTCTTATCCTTCCCTTAAAAGTGTATTCTTGGCCTTTCTTTCCTGGGAGGTCCATCCAGTTGCCCTTGCTTTAAATCCCAGCGGAAAGAGATTTCTAAAGCCAAAATGTGGGGTCGATGTGTGACCACACCTTGTCTCTGTGCACGCTGCTCTGTTCTGTGTCCCCCCCCCGCCCCGTTATCTCCAGCAGCCGGAGGTGCCTCATACACAACATACAATTGCAACTGGATGGGCTCATATCCCTTCACATCGTATTTTTTTCTTTCTTTTTTTTTTTTTTTTAAATGGGCTATGTAATGTTAAGTATAATGCTGGTAAATCATTTCTTCTCCTTAATAATAAAACATTACACTTTATTTCATTACAGCTGTAGAGTGAGTGAGAGTTGCTAATACTGGATCTGAAGCTTGACAGTCCTCTTAGACAAGTATCTGTAGGCCCCATGCACTTGAAAATTGCATTGCTGCAACTGAAGGAATACTTGAATCTGTTTAATTCTTGTGAATTTGAGAGAAGGGACACTTTTAATACTTAAATTCCCATCTTCAACATTGCACAGATGGTGTAATGTTTTTGCATTTTTAATATTATTTTGGGTTACTGAAATTCATATTCTGCTAGTTACAAGTATCTACGTGCGTACCACAGAGTTCATTTGGAGGACAGAGCTCTAAAATAAATTTTCGACCTTGGTAGCAGTCATAAATCAGTCATTTTTTTCATTGAGGAAATGGTGGAAGAAAGTTATTTAGTGATCAAAAATGCATCGTTAAGCTTTTAAAAAGGGATTCTGTGCCTGTAGTAGAGCTGTAGGCGATTTATGGCTTATCTGTACTCATTGCCTCGAGCTTTTGGAAAATTTGTAAACAAAGCCAGATGCTCATTATGTTCCCATTCAGTTGGTTAGATGGGTAAATGCCATTAGAAGCACTTTGGTCCTGTTGGGTTTTAGCATGTTACAGGAAATGGAATTGCTCCAAAATATTTTTTTAAATATTTAGCATCTGTGAAAATATACTTCTAGTTTCTGCTCATGGAACTGATTTTTTAAAATAGTTGTAAATGATAAAAATATGAGAGTAATACTCTGAGAACTATATTGTATACTAAACCATGGGTCCAGCTTTTTCTCTTGTGTCGGAGTTCATGCTTACACCGTGTGATGAAGTCAAGCACCACTTGCCCTCTTTAAGGGTTTTGGGCAATGCAGGAGGCTGTGGAAGCTTCAGGCTAGGGCAGCTTCTGCTTTTTACCAAATTTTAGGGAACTGAGATGTGAACTAAGTGACTTTTCATGACCAGTTTGATAAGTCATTTGCTATTGTTCTAATAATTTTTACTGCTCACCTTTTGTCTTCTCTATAGATTATGTGATGTGAAAGAGGTTCTTTTAGACTACTTTGTTTTGCTTTTTACTGCTCTTTAAACATAAAACATGCTGCTGTATAAAAATTGAGTTGCTATAGGTTAACAAAATTGTCCTTGTAATCATATTTATTGCAATATTATCATCATGTAATCCATTTCATAATTCATTATTAACATTTTGGTGTATTTTTTTTATTTATTGGCTGCAGCTGACCAAGTAAACAGGTCATGGCACGCTTAACGAAGAGACGACAGGCAGATACAAAGGCTATCCAGCATCTTTGGGCAGCTATAGAAATAATCCGGAACCAGAAGCAAATTGCTAACATTGACCGTATTACAAAGTAAGTGATTAATTCCAAAAAAAGTTGTAATGAGGGGGAAGGTTGATGCTATTAAAAGCCTTGGGAAACAGAAACAGTAAACATTGTGAGAGACTGAGAAACAGTTACATGCACTTCTGTGTTACTAATTATCTAATTATAAAAAGAAAAAAAGTTGTAAAACTGAGCACCTAAAGGTCCTAAAGTGAGGTTTAATTCATTGAACTGAGATCTTACTCACCATGTACTTGTTTTGTATAAGCATCATTAGGAAATATTTATAGTACTTGAACGGAGTTTAGCATGTCAAAGTTGTACTCCCTTGTTAGCTTGGTCAAAATACAAGAAGTACATACAACAGCTAAGTAGAAAAGGGCAATAAAATCTGTATATTATCTTATTATTTAGGAAAATGTGATAGGCCAATGGAGAACTCTTTTCCAGAAGGCAAAGAGAAACCTGATGTGTTAGGTTGCTCAACCAAAGAAAGCATGTTTGCTGTGATGAGCATAGGATGCTATTAAAGAAGACATGAGATAATTACCACCTATGCCTAATACTATTGTTAATATTAAAATATTCTCCAAAATGTATTAGGTGCTGTTTATACAGAGAAATACATATTCATTTTTATATGTAACTTGTAATGTGTAAAAAGGTCTACAGTATTAAAATACCTTTTAAGATAACTTGGAGTAGGCACTTAATAAAAACTGAGGGGGGTTTTGTGCCTCTCTCCGCTTTGTCTGCATTTCCAGGCCAACATTTACGTCACATTTGTCAAAGTAATCAATATGAATAATTTAAAAGAGCAAAAGTAACCAGTTGGCAACTCTTCAGTTACCAGAACCAATGTGAACCGATAATGAGGCCAGAGACCACCAAGGGGGAGAGTTATAAACAGTGCAGGTGGTTAACAAAGTGAAAATCATTATAACATGGTCCACTGACTGAGTTTGGAAGCTCTGGGGTGGAAGTGACAGGCAAAACTGGCTTCATAAGTGGAAGAAAACAGTTCAGGTTCTGCAAACACAGTGAACAATAAATAGAAAAAGAAAAAAGATGATATGCCAAGAACCTGCTCCAATGTGAACTTCCCACAGGGTCATGGCCTCCTTTGGGCACCCACCTGTTCTGGCATCGGGTCCTTCATGGGCTGCAGGTGTATCTCTTCTCCACCGTTACCTCCATGGCTGCAGGGGCACAGCTGCCTCACCATGGGCTGCAGGGAAATCTCTGCTCCGCTGCCTGAAGCACCTCCTCCCCTCCTTCTGCACTGACCTTAAGTGTCTGCAGAGTTCTTCCTCTCACATATTCTCATTCCTCTCTCCTGACTGCTGCTGGAGTTGTACAGGGTTTTTTTTTCTCCTTCTAAATAAGTTCTCACAGAGGCGTTACCGCCGTTGCTGATGGGCTCAGCCTTGGTCAGTGGTGGGTCCATCTTGGTGGACATCGGCTCTTTTGGAGCCGCCCCTGTAGCCCCCCTTCTACCAAAACCTTGCCATGCAAACTCAATGTAAGGTTGCACTTGAGTTTCAGAATGCTTTAAAGCATGTATATTTGCATCATGTCTCCAAGGAGACAAGTGGGTAAACTAATGCTATACACTTTCCCTTTTAACATTTCAAACTACTTCCTCCAGGCCATACATTAGCTGAGTTTGTTAGCTTTTTGTGCTCTTTTTATATGTAATAAAGGGAGACAGTCAAGTCTAGCTGGGGATTCATCCCACTCTTATGAGAGATGGCCATTTTAAGGTAGTATGAATAAGCTGAGTAAAGTTTGGTAAGACAAATCCTATTGTTGCTAACAAGGCTGAGACAACAAGTAATTACATACTAGAAAAAGAATTACTGCTCTTGGTAACTGAAGAGTAGTTTCATTTAAAAAAAAAAAAAGTCTAAATCCAGGTTGTATGACTCATCTCTAATCTGAAGAAAAATAAGTGACTAAAACAGAGGTGCAGGCAGCCTTAGTACTTTGAGAAATTTGTGCAAGGTGTTAGAAGTGAAGATTAACCTAAAAAATGCTTGGACATTGTAAATGCTCCACATGCACATCAGCGACAAGAGCAATGAACAGTGACCTAGTTTCTATTAGATGATATTTTTAAGGACATAACTTTTGACAAGAAAAAGATAAAGACGTTTCAGTTACTTTGCAGTACTAGTCTTTGATGAAGAAACACAGATGACTTAGTAAATTAATATGCGTATTACATAATAGTCAAAATAAGGTTCTGAAATTAGCAGGGCATCAGAATATCTCCTCTGATGAAAACTGAGCAGGTGATATATTCTTCCAGGCTCAAATATAATTTGGTCAAGTTCAACTGCAGTTCCTTAAAAGATAAATTGATGTCTGGGCACGCAGGCAAATATATGAATAATAAGAAAGATCAAAACCAAACAGTGGTCAAAAGTTAAAATTATGACCATATATACATACTTGGAGCTAAAGGAAGGATTCTCACACTTGGCTTCGTTAACATTTTTTTGAAGTGTTAATACCTATTGAGATTGACTGAAAGAGTGGCTTTGCATGTTAGAATTATTTGCAAGTAATAATGACAATGACTTTTATGGAAGCATGTCTTATTCCTGAGTAAGGATACAGAAAAACAGCAAGACAGTATTTTTTTTAATAAATGCATGTTTAAGGTAAGTGACAGTCATCCTACCATGTCATATAGTACATGACAAACGTGTACTTTCAGAGAACTTCACAAGTTGAAAAGATGATTCATTATTTGATTTTTGATTTTATTTTCTTTTTGACGTAGTTTGAGGGTTCATTTGTTGCTAGAGACAAGTTGTCCTGTGTATTTTGTGACTTGTTAGTCTGAACACCTTCAGAGCAGAATCTCTATTGCTGCTTTCTTCATCAGATGGTTTGCTACTTTTAGGCAAATCAATTTGTTGGCTTTTCTCCTAACTGTCAGCTCAGCATGGTTGTCTCCCTTTTCCTAACATATTCCTGTTTATTTCATTTACTTCTTGCTTTTCTTAGTCTTCTGGTGCTGAGTAGAAGTCGGTGTACATATCAAGGGACATTTAGTTTTTATGACCAGGGAGGAAATGTTGATAATGAGAAAGGAGGATTAATTGTTTATGAACTGTTTCAACACAATATGTACAAAAGACAAATTTATATAACATGTTAAAATGCATAAAATGGAACCTGTGCACTTTATGTGTAATTGTTAAAAATATGTGGAGTAAAGAAAGACTTCCAGAAGATACTGGCAATTGAAAGTATGCAAGAAAAATCTGTAGAACTAGCCACGCATTTTCTGTAGAGAACATAAGAGTAGGAGGATAGTGTAGGAGGAGCCAAGAGCAATAGAAGGTACTTCTAATATTATCAGAAAAAACCTATAAGTAAAGAGTCTCTTTAATTAAAAGTAGTCTAAATCAAGTATGCTTTGCTTTTTAAATTGATAAGGGGGAAAAGCAAGAATAGAAAAATGTGTGATTAGAAAGTGATGGAAAACTGTCTTACATTGAGGAAAGAGTCACTTGGAAAATCTGAATACACAAGTTAGAGCCTTTAAGAAATTAGTAAGCTTACTGAACTTTTGGCAATTATTTTAGAAAAGTCATTGCATGCAGAGAATGATTAAGAAACACAAGAAAGGTGTGTGGTTTTGAAGGAATTAAAAATGTATGTGTGTAAACATGGCAGGAATATAACACTGTTAATTGGAGTACTCTATAAATAGTTAAATAAAAGCATTGGTAGGTTAGAGACAACACTGCACAGACTTGATGTCTCAAAAAACCAAACCAAACCAAACCAAACCAAACCAAACTAAACCAAACCCCAAATCATTATAGGAAGGGATTCTGCAATTTTAGTGGTTATACGTGGGGGTACCTTATAGTTGGAAAGACACTGCCAGTGGTTGGAGATAGGCATTCTCAGAAGCTTGAAAACTAAATGAAGGACTGAAAACCAGTACTAACAAGAAGCAACAGTGTAGTGAATTTGAAGGAATTAGTACTAAAAGTGCAAGCTGCCTTTTGAAGAGAACTTTAAAATACATATGTAAGTGTCTGTGTACATAGGTTTCAGTGTGTTCAGTGCATTTTTATTTAATGGTGAAGATCATTTGAAGGCAGTGGTAACATTTCTGTAAAGGTATGCAAAATGAATATTCTCACCTGGCTTATATTGTCATAGTATATCTCAAGTCAATGAATTACAATCATTCAAAATCTAACTGCTAGAAATATCTAACATTTCTAAACTACTAAATTGCTTAATAGCAAAATGATATTTCTAAGAGCTATTTATCAAGAAAGATTACTTATTTTTTCTGTCCAGACTTGATGCTGGGATAATTTGACACTAATGTGTCAATTATTTAGATGAGTATTATTAGTATGAGTTATGCTGTAAACACTAGCAAAGAAATGGCTTCCTGTAACTTGTGAATTCTCTGTCAAGAGTGTGCTTGACAAATTGTTCATACTTAAAAGTGTGTTAAAATTATAATTATGCTTTGACTTTCTGTTTTTTCCTCATTATCTTCCATCTGTTTTGGATTTGGGGTAGCCTCAAAAATTGATTCTATGGAATAGAATGTCCTAAAATACACTGGGAAAAAGGCATGTATATTTAAATGAGTAGGATAAATTATTGACATTCAGTTGCATAGCAGATCAGTAAGTATTCTGAACAGACATGTTTTTAAAGTTCTCTTTCTTTGGCTACTCCAGTCTTTCAGTTTCTTTCATAGTGTTTTCTTTATAATTCCCTTACAGGTAATTGGACTCCTAAGATTTAATTAACTATTAATTAAATATTTAACTTTTTCTCTAAGGTATTGGATTTTGTCAGTAGCAATTTGTGAGTGTTTCATGATCTGTATGATTAGTTCAGAGTTCATTATCTATTACGTTAACATTATTAAAATACCTAATTGGCAAACACGATGTTCTAGAACTCTTATTGGTCACTTTCAAGATTTTGTCATTGGAAACAGATAATTATTCTGGTTTCTGAACTATTCCATGAAGTCTAATCTGAAGAACCAAAACATAATTATAATTCTTCCATACATCCTTCCTCATATTTTTTTTTCTATCCCTTTGATGTGTTTCATGATTTATTTAGTTGATTGGCTTCTCTCCCTGTCTCTTTTAAAGGCTGTGTCTATGCTGCCTTTGTGTACTGTGACAGGGAATGCCCTGGCACTATCTGGAGCAGATATGCTGTGGCCACACTGCATTGCCTTTGGCTCATGGAGTGTTTCTTTGGCTCTGACATATTCTTTCTTTGTTTTATATGTGTGTGTGGTTCTTCAGTTCTAAGCGCCAAAAATAATACAGCCCACAGCAATGCTATTCTTGAAACTTGAAGCTAGAGGCATGATAGTTTGCCATCGGGCATGGTGTGAAGGCATCTGAGGACACATAGCATGCTGGAACAGTGTTGGAGTGTTTCTGGCAGAAGGAGCAAATCTTGGCATGGTTTACATCCATGTTCTCTATCAGGAGTAAACTAACCTCTTGGCCAGGCTTTGCCTTTTTCCCAGGAGGAACAAGTTGGCTTTCTCCAGAATGGAGCCTGAGGTTGAGTTAGTTTGGAAATGAAACTGAGAGTGACCAGAGTCCACAGGGTATAGGCATCCCAACTTTTAAGGGGATGAAGCTGATGGAAAGGCCATTAGCTAGGATAAAACTCATGTGCTCTAGTTGGAGAATTTGTGTTATTTTCAAATAGACCGAAACTGAAACTATCAGTTTCATCAGTCAGAAAGCTGTTTTACAATATTGGTGATACCAGAAAATGTCTTTTGTTTCATAAATGGGTACAAAGACTCTAATATTTTTCAATTGACTTTCAAAAGGGATGGTCCAGTACTAGGTCCCTAAATGGTCGTAACCATTTTTCCCATATTTGTTCTGTGGACTCATTTTTGGTATATTCTAATTTAATGTAAGTGCAGCAAAGTCAGATCATCTAAGAGAAATGAGCAGATCCCAAGCCTGTATAGAGTAGACTCTCTCAGTCCCCTGTTAGCTTTGTGCAGACGATATTAATCAGCATTGATGGAATAGCTTGCCAGAAAAGAATTACTCAATATGAAAGATTACTGTAAAATGATGAGATTTTCTGGTCCCACAGTTGAAGTGGAGTCGCTAGCAGTTATAGATTGAGTATGTGACCCTCTCAGTTTGACATTTAGTCCTAAGAGGGACATTTCTTCTCCAAATCCCACTCTATGAGATTTCTCCAGTCAATCTCTGAGAATAGTTAAAGTTAAGGGCCTCTCCCATCCATAAATTTGTTTTTGTTGCTATAGTTCTTCTGCAGTTCTCATTTTAGGCTGTCTACTTTCACAGAAAACAATTTCTAGAAGCGCTGATTAAAGTGAAGATGAGAATGAGCAATTTGAACAGGTAGAGGATAATCACAAGGAGTATAAATAAGAAAATGAGCAATTTGAACATGGATGGAATAATCACACAAGTCTATAAATAAGAATATGCAATGCAGTGGCAAGAAAAAAAAATGAAAGAACAAGATTCTTTCAGTATTGCTTATTTGAAGCTCAGAAACTTGTTAGAACAAATGTCACTGTTTATAGTACCTTTGATGAAAATTTAAATCTTCCTAGTATTTTGCATGTTGCAACTAAATAGTCACACATAAACAAAAATAGTAAGTCATAAGAATGCTTAGGAGAGCAGATGACTCTGTATTTATTACTAGATAATCCTGCTGTTTAACTTTACATGAGCAGAAGTATTGGAGCACCTGTTATTTCTTTGACTAAAATGAAAGCTTAGAGGTGTTTTTCTGCTCTGTTGGTTTCTTATCCTTTGTCAAGCCACTGCCCTAAAATATCTGTCTTTTTGTTACTGGAGAGTAGGCTTATCTGAAAACAATCGTTTGCAGTGAAACATCCTCCTGTTACGCAGAAGAATGCAGTGGTTGCTTGAGTTCACTTTTGACCAGTGTTGCTTGCTTCTTTTCCACATCTTTAAGTCATTCTCATGTATGTTTTTTAAATGCGACTGTGTGAAGGAAATAGTGTTATTAAAAGAAACTCTTCTGAGTCTGGTACATGTGAATCAAAACTTGGTCAGTTGTACTGTGATGGAACAGGTCGATATTGAAGGAGGTGCTCAAGAAAGTTCACACTTTACCATTTGGGAAAGGATGAGGAAGAACAGTACAGTGAAGTTTTTTCCATGCCGTGCAGCATTAATAGCAGTTCATAATTATGCGAGGGTAAGCTAAAGTGTGGAGTACAAGGTCCTACAATAAGAAGAATGATTCTCCTTCCTCAGCAGGCCACATTGCTGCTTCTAGTGGCAGCCTGGCTTCTTCACCTCTGAGAAAATGGAATTCGGTTTGGGTTGGGTTGGCTTAATTATAGATACATGCATTACAGAAAACAAACACAGAAACATATCTCCAGATGATGAGAGGGTAGAAAACTCTTAGTTTTAAATACTTCTTCATGTGTTTTCTGTTGTAGTCAAGCACAAGGCATTCTTTCTGCCTGACTCCACTAAGTCAATCTTCTTTTCCTTTTGCTTTACTTTCCTTCTCTTTCCTATGATAAACTTCAGTTGCTTCTTTTAGCCCAAAACCAGTGTTTTTTTTCTGTTTTCATAACATTATTTTTATGTTAAACCAAGAGAAGGAACCAAGTCTGGTTTTAAAGCTTGTAAGTCCTTAGTGATAGATCATCCTGAGGGGGGGGAAGAAAAGGTCTTCTGTGCTTTTTCAGCAATTTCTGACCAATTTGGTTAAAAATCATTATATTCATAAAACAGAAAGCAATCTAAAACTGATAGTTTGACTCCCCAAATTAATGAAATTTTTAGTAAAAGTACTATTTTGGTCATACTTAAAAAACTGTGCATTATGTGCGCATAACTGTCAGTTACAAGCATAGCAATACATTGCACAGAAACATGATGGCCACCTAAACATTTGACTTACTTGGTTGTCACGTTGGATGCCAAAAAGGACTGTGATGGGTTTACCCTTGGCTGGGAGCCAACCCACACACCCATTCTCTCACCCTGCCCCCACCCGAGGATGGGGAGAGAATTAAAAGGCTAAAGGGAAAAAAGGACTCATGGGTTGAGATAAGAACAATTTAATAACTAAACTACAATAATATTGAAAATAGTAATATATACAGATACACAGATGATACACAGTGATACTGCCCCCCCACACAATGACCAAGGCTCGACCTGTTCCCAGCTAATGATCCCAGAGCAGGGAGAGTCCCAAAATCACACTCACGGAACGGAGATAACAGTCTGAGCATCCCAGACCGAGAGCTGACCAGGGGGAGAGAAGGCCTTGGGAGAGCGACCACCTGGAGTGAGATGACCCAGAGCAAAAGAGATCTGGAACAACAAGGGACCAGGAACAAAAGGGGCGAGCTTCCAGAGGGTGCTTACCTGTATACTGGGCATGACGTGTATGTTATAGAATAGATTATTGTCCACTTTGGGTCTCAATCCCAAACCTAAGATCAAATCCTGGGCTAGTAATGGGGCTGTGGTCCCTCCCAGCTTCTCCTGTTTGCAGACAGCCAGAGAAGCTGAAAGACCTTGGCAGCCGCATAAACATCACTTTTATCATCTTTCCTCTTAGCACAAATCCAAAATACAGCCTCTTGCTAGCAATTATGAAGAAAGTTAACTCTGTCTCAGCTTAACCCAGGACATTGATACATTAATTTTTTATACTGATGGCTTCACAGTGAGGTAAAATGATGCATTTAGGTTGAAATTTTTGGACATTTTCAAAGGTTCAGATATATGTTATGAAGTAATAAAAAGAACGCTGAAAACTGCATATATGCAAGAAAGTAAAGGGAATCTAACCAGCTTTTGCATTGTAACTGATACAGAATTTTGCTTGTAAATTTGTACTGAGACTGACCAGTGAGGAGATATTCAGCAACCTAGTAAGGACTCTTAACATGCAGATTCACAAAAAGGTTGAAGAGAAGTGAGGAACCAAGCTAAACTCTCACATTTTATAAGACCCTTAAGAAGAACTGATGGACTGTCATCAATTGCACAAGAAATGTTCACAATGCGCTATGTTAATGGAATGTCACGTGTGTTGCCTGTAGATAGCTGCATTTTTCTTAAAGCTCTTGTCTTTTTGTTTATATGGTACTTAATTTTGTTTGTAACTTCATCACGATTTTCTGGTTCATCTGTTTTGTAATTTTGGTATTGCTGGTATTGGTCCATTTTGAGAGCTGCTTTTAGACATTTTTGACTAAGGATGGTGGAAGCAGGGATGACAGGAATAAATTGTAAACTTTTATTGGAAAAAGGCTATAAAGAACCTAGCTGCATTTGCTCTGAGTAGTAGTAGAATTAAAAATTCTGAATTAGCAGATTTGTTTAAAGTGTCATCCTGAGTTTATAATGCATATTAATAATTACCCTTTTTCCCATTAAGCTCTTTCCTTGTTATAGATTATTTCTTCAGTTTGTCTAATTATTCCATTTAATCACATTAATTAAACTGATTAAAAGAATACATAAAAAGAAGTCCAGATATATTAAGCATTGTTGTTTGTGATTTGTTAGGGATAATTGTTCCTTCAACTTGATGCTGAGCCACTGCCCCACCATGTGATGAAGAACATTGCTACCTGAATGCTGGCTCTGATTCTCAGGGCTGGCTGTTGTAAGACTAATTCAGTGCCTAATGTAGAAAACTCTTCACCATGGGACTGACAGAGATTCCTCCAGCCTTGCCACCTATTTTTCCTGCTTTATGCTGACTACATGTAATGGAAAGGATACTGTAGCTTGCTGTGCAACTGTTAACGCCTGTAGCAGTATAGCATAAAAGGCTATTTTGTTGAGGACTAGAGCTTGAGGTGAAGCTAAACTTTTTGTGTATTTACTTTGATCAGGAATATTAATGCATACACATCTGGGTCCTACAGTTCATTCTGCAAAAAATAAATAAATAGGTGCTCAGATGTTCTAACAAATTTTGCTTGATCAGTTTTCCTGTCTAATAATTCTTCTCTTGCAAATGATCTTACAGGGTATTGTTAGTAAGGTAGTTTTCTTTTTTTATCTCAAAGGTCAATGTGCTTAATTGATTCAGTAGGTGAAGTCATCTCTGGGCTGAGCATGAGTATGACTGGTAAATCAAAATATTCACACTAATAGCACAAACACATGGTTATTAGCAATAGCCATACTCATGGTTGTTTGCTAATGAGTGCCAACTCATTTAAACTCTCCTTACTGTGTGTTACTATAAAAATTGTAATATTCAATGTTTAATACTTTTCATATATAATACATGCAGACTATGAACTCCAAAATAAATATTGAAAAGGAAAGTGATGGAAGTGTAACTGACTTGAAAATAACTATCCACATTTTCATTTTAATGAATATTCTCACGTACTCCATCTTCTACTAATATTTGTGTTGAAGTTGTGTAAGTTTACACAGAAAAATACATAACAGGCTATCTTTATTTCTAATTACTAAAAGCAAACCAATTTACTTTTTATGTCAGAACCAGTATTGATTTTTGCTTGAATCATAACATCTTTATAACTTTTGAAAGTGAAACTTCTGGCTTATGTTTGGTTTCTTTACTGTAAGTAAAAGTGGCTTTCTATTAGAAGTAAAAGATAAAAATGAGTGTGCCATGGCCATTTAACAGGTTGTTATCTGTCCAGAAGTGCTCATCAAGGCTTTCTCTGTAATCAGTGGAGAGAGAATGATCTCCAAAGCACTACTTATACCATCTATTTTGGGCTGCGGTCTCATATTCCCATTCATGTAAACAATATCATCGCTAAAAGCAGCAGCTCTGCCCTGATGGCTTCTCCAGCCCTTGTGCTGTGCCCTAGCCGGTAATTAGGTGAACATTTGTGTGACAGTGTGATGATTTTGAAACTCGGACAAGCTAAAACTAATCTGACAAAAAAAAAAAAAAAAAAAAAAGTTTTTGTTACTTTTAACCCAGATAAGAATGCAAATTAAATGAGATAGAAAACTCTGAAAAACTGAATCATGAAAGCACTTGAATGTATTTTTTTTAAGCATGTTTGGAGCTGACTAAATACTTCATTTGCAAGGTATTGGCCAGGTTGTTATGTTCTGAGTCATGTACTACTTGTGTCATCAGTACATCCACAGAGAAGTGCTGGATGGAACGGTGGCTCTACATATACACAAGCAATTTCACACATGCATGGAATGCCACTGCATAATTAGTGCTCGTGTTTGCCAGTACTGCTCAGTGCACATAGGTGTACGTTGCCAGCAGTATCACATACAACTTTTTAGGTTCGAAAAGTGGGAGTAGAGTCCTCTTTTGGATAAGTTCCTCCTTGTGAAGGTGGTAGTAGTTCTGAAAGGGAGATTTCTGTAGATAAGGATTGAATTGCTCAGTACCTTAATTATTTGCTTTTCATGGTCGTGTTGGTGGGTTACACAATCTTAAGTCTGTAGTGAAGTTGTATAACTGAGAATTTAAATGACTGAAACAAGGCGTTACCTGAGTTAAAATTACAGTGTTTTTGACAGAAATGACCCAGGTGATTAACATTATGGGAAACTGTGTGGTGCCTGGGGTGTATAAAGCACACACAAACAGGATTGCACCTTAACTTTGTTTTAGCAGCAGCAGATGAAACAGCAGTCAGATCTGAGTGTCATTGAACTGCTCGATCTCACTGTTTCATTAGCAAGTTTACACGTTCCTTCTGTTTTATAAAAACACTGCACAAAGTTAGATTCTGTATTCATGCAAATCATAGAATCATTAAGATTGGAAAAGACCTCAAGGATCATCAAGTCCAACCGTCAACCCAACACCACCTAACTCACTAAACCATGTCCCTAAGCACCACATCTACATGTTTCTTGAACACCTCCAGGGATGGTGCCTCCACCACTTCCCTGGCCAGCCTGTTCCAATGCCTGATCACTTTTCAGTGAAGAATTTTTTTCTAATATCTAGCCTAAAATGCTGTCTTTCTAGACAATTTCCTGCTTAGATAGTGTGTATCTTCAAAATGAATGTTGCAGATACCAATGTCAGAAGAAAAGGAAAATTAATTATTTCTCTGTAATTCAGTTTCTCTGTGGCCCCCACTTGGAATTGTGAACTGCACAAAATGTAGATCGTATAATCAGTGTTTCATTGCACAGGTGACAGCTCTGTCAATGGCTGCGTGGTCTGCACAGTGTGCTGTTGGTGTGTGAAGTGCAGTGGAAATCAAATGCCGCCTGTTCATATAAATGGATCTCTCTTTGTGAAGTATAAATACAGAGAAAGAATATTTTACTTTGGTTGTCTTTATCTTAGTGAATTTAATCCAGGATTGAAACTTCAAAAACTGTAAACGTATCAAAAACAAAAGCATGCTGCTATATCCTCACTCGAAACAATTCTAGTTTCTCTGTATGTCTGTATTGTCTCCAGCTCTCAGACCAGCTTCTGGTTTCTGGCAAGCAGGGAATATGTATTTCAAATACATTGTTTTGAAATACAAATACCCATAATATTTAGCCTGTAGTTTGTGAAAGCTGATTTGTACTACAGTGCTACATCTGGTGGGAGCAGGCAGCTTATGCTTCTGAGTTGAGACCCTGAGATACAACTGTGAGCACAAATCTTCACCTGACTCTCCACGAGGATTCCTGAGATTTGAGCCTGAGTGTTTCAAGTTCTTATGCTATGTAGCTGTATTCGTTAAAAAAAAAAAAAAAAAAAAAAAAAAATCACAGCCATCTCTTCAATTTTTAATTTCAGTACGACCAAGTGACCTTTTCTTTGCAAATTAAAGAAGTCTTAAAAGAAGTGCATGAGCCTTCTATAAAACTGCTGTCATACTCTGAATCTAAAGCAAAAGGCATCATTTCTCAGCAGAGGTATGAACAGAATATAAAACTCAGAATAGATTTTTGGCTGCTTTCCTTCCATTTTATGTATTATTCCTTAAGGTCTGTCCCTGAATCTAGGACATTTTTATATACCTGTAGGTAACATTTAAAATTAATGGCAGACTTTCAGTTGAGTTTAATGGGATCTGCTGTATTTTATCAGATCTCTGTTGTGAGATGTGCTATCAAGGAAATCTTAAGACCTCTGTTTCTCCCTGATGAGTCGCTTAGCAGATAGTCTGCTGCTGGCAGCAGACTGCTACTCCCCTTCATATCTTGGAGGGTGGAGGCATCCAGCATAGACAGAGATAATTGATCAGACCAAGATTACAGTGTTTGCCACTAAAATTAGCATCTACCTACATTTGTCACACTGTTGTATTTTATAAAAGGCAGCTCTTTCCTGTATGTGTTTTACTTCCGTCTTTTACAGAGATGCTTGCTGTAGCATTTTTTAAATATTTTCCTTTTGCTGAGTTCAGGTAGCTGAAAATGCAACTCTTATGAGTCCAGAAACCTGAATTAATTTTTTTAAAAATACCTATGTCAACTTTCCACCTTCCTTCCATCCTTCCTTGGCCAGCTTTGTTTTTTGGGCCACAACACAGCAGCACCCATGTAAACTAAACCATTTGCTGCATCTTAGTAGACCACAGTTTGGGGGCACAGTTAGCTGTTTGTGTGCATTATTTTGTGGCCATATATATATTAAGCTCTTTGGGACAGGCTTTGGCTTCATGTTGTATCTTGCACAGCACCAAGCAGAAGAGTTGTGACCTCTGTGACAGCTGTAGGCAAAAAGTTCACCATTTGATCCCTGCAAGTGCCAGCTACTTTTGTATCTGTTTTGCTCCCATGGTGATGGCAGCTTTAGAGTCTGCTTCCTCCACATCCCTTGGATCAAAACAAACCTTCTTGAGTTTTAAGGTATGTTATTAAGCACATGTATTAGATGTAGGTTTTGAATAGAAAGACATGCCGAAGGCTAGTTTGAGAAAAATTTTTGAGTTTTAGATGTGAATTGCTCATATGCTGATAGACTTTGGTGCTTCTATAATATCTCCTTTATATTGGGCAGGCAAACAGTTTAGAGGTGGATTAGGATAATCCTGTGGTCCAGTTGTGTTTAGCAAAGGGAGGCGGCAAGATCCAGTCGTCACTTAGTAGTGGCATGAGTCATAGAAGCCTCTGCAGTTTGTTGCTGTGAAGGAGAGAGACTGAAAGGGCACGTACCAGGTTTCCTTACAGATGATTCCTCCCCTGTCATTGCAACGTGGCTCAAGTGGGGTGTGCAGCAGATGGCTGTGTAGCTCCTGGGTGCTGTGAGGCCAGTGAGAACTGCTCGAGTCCTCACCTGTAGCTGTCCCTATGGTGTCTGAGAGATGGCCAGGTTTTTAAGATGGGTAACAAGAATAAGGTATATAAACAGAAGAATATGATGATATTTTGTTGCTGCTAAATTTTAAAATACCTGACTACTGTTTGTTTGCAGTGCCAAATGAGTTTAAAATTGTTGTTTCACATTTTCTGATTGGTATTTTGTGTACTAAATACAGATGAGCATGCACACACACATACAATCTACAAATCTATTAATGATACAATCAGAGAAACATAGAATGGTTTGGGTTGAAAGGGAGCTTAGAGGTCATCTAATTCCAACACCCCTGCCATGGGCAGGGACACCCAGGTTGCTCAAAGCCTCATCCAGCCTGGCCTTGAACACCTCCAGGGAGGGGGCATCCACAGCTTCCCTCCAATTATCCTCCATTGTTCTCCTCTAAAGTTTTTCTTCTGCTGTTGGACAGGTGTGCACATGAATTAGCCATGTGCACATGTGCATTTACCTGATTCTATTGGTAGTGTCTTGTTTCTGAAGGTCAGCACATTCACATGTACGTTTGTGTGGCAATGCTGACGTTTGTTTAAGGGTGGTAATGAACAACCTACGTGCTTTCCTTTGCTTTCCAAGTGCCATTGCAGTAATTGAAAACATGTTTTAGTAGGCTTTTGGAAGTTGATTACAAAAACTGTAATTTTGCTAGATTTGCTAGATTCTTCTATGCTAATGTCGAGGAGGTTTATGCTGCCGGTTTATAAATGGAGAAAATTCTGACCTATAAATACTGTAATATTGAGCAGCAATTCAGTTGCTTCAGTGTCCTGCAGACAGGTGGCCTCATTTGGTGAGATTTGGAATTTAACATGCAGATTATCAGGCCAAACCTCCTCTTTTCATCAGACAAACCCTCATTTTGTATAGTAGGGATTAGGACAGTTAAATTGTATTTTGAAATAGTTGTTTCAGCCTCCTATCTGATTAGGGCTGGTTTGCTGATTTAGAGGATTTTACTCTGTCTCCATGCCTTATTCTCATCCATCTGAAAGTGTATTTGCTTTACTTCTCATGGCTGGGTACATAATAGCAGTATAGGGATTGTATTACACTTCCCAATCTGTCGATATGGAGGACTGGGCAAGAGCATAACAAACCAGTATTGCTTCAACTCCCTGTCTCCAAGGTAAGGCTAATCAGCTTTTGTTGGAAACAGCAGTCAGGGATTGCTTTATCTCTCTTACTTGTTTTTTAACTTTTTGGTGCCAGATGCTTCAGTGAATGCTGTGCCAGGAAAAGACTTGCACTCCCTGGATTTGTGGTGTCACTTTTGCACAAAGACATTTCAATATTTTTTCCTCCCAATCCAATAATGTGGTAGTTAGGACTCTAAACATCATGCTTTCTGTCTCTAGGCTGGAGTTTAACTTATTTTGTGTTTCCCGCGTCTTTCAGATGATGTGACAGTTTTTCACAACATTATTAAAGTTCATTAAAGAACTTTAAAGTATCTTTTCTGGTTCACGTTCTGTGCCTTAATAGCTTCTTAGTTTAGCTTCCATCCTTCTGGCTGAAACGAAACAAGACAGGATTTCACCCAGACCCTGCCAGTGTTGTTCGATAGTCTTTGTGAATATCTAGCCACGTACACTTCACAGGTTTTAATATAAGTAAAAATTCAGGGGGAGAGGGCAGTCTTCTAACAGCAATTCTACTCTTCAAAGTAAAAACATTCTCTCCACATGTGTGTGCTTTCCTATGAAAGCTGATAGCATTTTACTTTAATCATGGAAAACATAGCCCTTGTGGATCTCCAGACTGCACAGTCTGAACATTGACTAAAATATTCTTCAAAAAGCCACTGGGAATTTATCACTCCAGATGTACAACTTGAGAAAATGAGGAGACTGTTTAGTTAGTGGCAGTACTTTCACTCTGGTTGAGAACACAGACTGGATTTGAGAAATGAGAGATTCCGAGCCTTGTGCACCTTTTCACTGGTGCACGCCCTGCCACAGTTGAACTAGGCAGATTAAACCCCTTAGCTGATTAAAGTTCCTTTAAAGCCTTTTGGTTTGTATTATGTATCTGTTCTGTTCAGAGGTTAGAGTGAGAAGTCATCACAAAATGTGTAGTTTACATTCAAGTGTTTTGTTAGACTGTTTCTGCAACTATGGATGATGCAATGCAAAGTACAAGGTTTCTTCAAAAAGACTAGGGCACTCAGTTAATACTTGATTTCTGTTCTCAGACCTATGGCAGCCCACTGCAGGGAAATAACTTTCTTGCTCAGTGCCTGATTTGTTCTATCAGTAAAATGGGAAGAATGATAGTACCTAAACTATGTATTTTGAGACCTGTTAAAGACTTGAAGAAGTGAATGCTGTGGCTCTGACGGGGAGGTTGTTAGTACAGAGTTAAAACAGAAATTTGCTGAAAAACCAATAAAGTTAGCAAATGTTGACAAAGATAATTTGCACTTTAAAAAGCTAGTTGTGTGTGCATAAATATGTGTATATGTGCACACACACATGAAATATGTGTAACATGAGTATATAAACAAATGAGTTGTTTTTCCAGTCTCAGGCAGTTTTAAAGCTTCAGCACTTTATGCCTCAGCATACTAATGGTGTTCACTGGCACTCTGAAAGTGAAGTAATAGATTTGAGTCTCTGCCTATTTAAACCCTTCCTGGAATTTGGAGAACTTGGAAAACTCATTTGTAGTGTGTAATATCACTTGAACAGGTTCTCATGTTGAGTTTTGGTTTCTACAGAAGAGAGGGATCAGGTTGGGCAGATGAGCATCCACCCAGTGTGATACAGAACTGAACTGACATGCCTGTCTTCCGAGTCATTGCTTGGCCCTCGATCCTTTTTGCTACTCAGGATAAGATTCATGTATATTAGCTTGGATCACAGACTTGCACAGAATTTTGTTCTTTCTCTATTAATTTCATTTATTATTACTTACTCTTTATGCTGTAGTAGCATCCAGAAGCTAAACAGTTTTGGACCATGGTGTGGTAGATATGGAAAAATATATTAAATGGCAGCATCTGCCTCTAAGAGTTTTTATGCTAAAAAACCTCAAGATCCGGCAAACGTGCCGCATTTACGTAAGTGCTTCTGATACCAGACAGAAATTTATAAATTTCCTGTGTTGCTCTGATTATTCTATAATTTACTACACAAATATATACCTCTACTCGATCAGAAATTTACTATATGATATACTAATTTAGTTTCCTTTAGAGCAAAACAAAAATATTAGATTAAGGTAAACCAGTTCTCAGCAGAAGCTTGAGGGAGAATGCAAGATTGGAAAAGACCCTTTATACATTCAAAACAATAAGAAGTTTGAAAGTCATGTGTCTTGAAAGCAAAGGGTTTATTGGAAGGTTGACCACTAGAGTGGTCTTCATCCCTTATCGTAAGTTTGTAACTTCTAAGGCATTAAAAGTTCCTAACAGCTATGTTATTAAAAATACCTGAACTAATGTAACATTTTTCTTTTTATATAATGCTACTGCTTTAAAGAAAATTTTTCCTCAAGTTTGCTCCTAATAATACATAATTATGTTTTTTGTGAAGATATTTGTGATGACAGTCATGAAAGAACCATAGATGCTGGAATTCCTTATTAAGCATGAAATAGAAGACACTATAGCTGGCAGCTTTGTCTTAAAGCAGGCAAATTATAGATTTCTCTCCTAGGAGACAGGTAAAGACAGAGTACCTGGAGAAACCAGAAAAGAGAGAGAAATTCAGTTAGCCCTATAACTGTAGGAGAGCTATAACTAGAAAAATATGTCCACAAAACAATTGGTTCCAAGTCAATTCACTTATCTGCTGATTGCATGCGATTGCAGCTCTCTTCACTTCTCCATGTGCAGTGACTTATAGAGATGCTCTTGGAATTTTGCTAAAAAAATTCTGAAGTGTAATGATCTTAAAACAGGGAGGTCGTTTTTATTTGAGAGAAGATAATTTTATGTTGTTTACCCCAAGTCAATATTTGGTGTTGGTCTAGAAGTAAATTATACTGGTAAAGGTCAACATTACACAACTGAATCTCATGTATAGACACAGCTTAGGCTCTATATGTTCTCACCAGTGCAGTGCATCATAGTGTGATCATTGTAGTTATCTAAAGAAAAGGAGAAAAAACACTTAGTACTACAACTCTAGCTGTTGGGCTTTGATATGTGATGCATGAATTTCACATTTTTTATAAATGTGTTGTACACACAAGCATCAGAAAGTTTCGCTGGTATGTCTCCAGACTCATTCTATTGTTATGTATGCTATAGGAAGTGTTACAGATAAGCAAGTTTTATTTCATTTAAAGAAGTCTCTTTAGGGGTACAAATGGATGTGAAAGTTTAGTATAGGCAGGCCCAAGCAGTCTACGTGTTGGTTTTGGGGTCTGATAATTTTTTTTTGTAGAAGATTACTGTGTTACTACTTGTCTAAGTGTGTACATGGCAACTTCAAGGGGTAGAAAAGATGATTTGCAGTAAAGGGGGAAATGGTGTAAATTTTCAGGGTTTAAAAACAATCTATAACTTACACTTACAACCCTTGAAAAAGAGCATTTTTTTGCTGCTGCATTTTATAGTTTAACGCTAACACTTAAAGACTTCTGTGCTTTGTGTGCAGGTATATGTCTCGAGTCCATGGTATGCATCCGAAAGAAACCACACGTCAGCTGAGTTTAGCAGTCAAGGATGGTCTTATTGTTGAAACCCTGACAGTGGGGTGTAAAGGGTCAAAAGCTGGTATTGAACAAGAAGGATATTGGTTGCCAGGAGATGAGATTGTGAGTATAAATCTTTGAGAAAATAAATCACAGTTTCTGGTATCTTAACATGAAACTTGTTTTAATTTCTATTTAAAGTTATTTATAGACGTTGTGTTGGTGCTTGTAAACAGGGAAGTAATGCACTCTTAAACCTTTTTAACCTTTTCTATTCCTTAGAAGCTCTTCTTGTATTTTGAGTTTTCTGCTATGAAACACTGGCAAAGCCCTTTGCTCAGTCGTCCCTCACTTTATTGTAGTATTCTCTTCTACAGCTGTACGGGAAGACAGTAAATATTATTGGTATTACTTGAAATCCTCAGATGGCCTCAAATCCCAAAGATGGTATCTTTTTTTTTTTTAAAAAAAGAAGAGTTTTCAATTAATTTTGCTTTAATCTGAATCTGAGGAATGAAGAAGTCCTCCCTTTCAAAAGTGCAACAAGAAGTTGTACATTTATATACAAACACACATGAAAAGATGTGTTTTACAAATATTTGTGAACACCAGGGCACTCAGTTAAGAAGGATTTTCATGGCAAATTAGTTACAGGCATCCAGATGTTGTTCCACTGGATGCATAAAATAAGTATTTAAATCGAGTTGAATAGATTGAAAGTTATATGAAGGGAAGAAAAGCATGTTCTCTCTCTCCCTCCATAGCTGTGATGGAATGCACTCATAAAGTTAACTGAGAATAGTCTCATAGACTAGGAAAAAGCTTGCACAATTGCCCTGCCTTGCTCAGAAGCCCAGCCTCTATTTACAAGACCATGTTTTAATAATTAAAAAAAAGAAAAAGAGCTTGGCAAAGCTTTAAAATACTTGAACTAGAAACGACTGCTTTGGAATATAAATGGCATTAAATACTGATAAAATAGACAGCATTGTCTTATACATAGAAAATAATTTAAATTTTGACAAAAACCAGAAAATAAATTCTAAAAACCACCAAATTACTCATTGCCTTATTGCAGCCATCAAAAAAAATCCTGAAAGTGAAAAACAGACTATTTTTCATTTTAAAGTGAGAGAAATAGGAAGTGGAAACAAACAGTATCCACAGTAGAAAACATTATGGTTAAAATTATCCCAGTTACACTAATTTAAATTATTTAAAATAGGTATTTACTGTACATTATGTCACTGTTAAGATTCTCATTCTAATTTCATTAAAAATCCTCAAGAGAGCCTTTAAAGGGTATGTAGCTTTGTTTTTACTATTCTCCCTGGGAGTAAACATTTCAAAATTCCAACTTAGCTCTTTTAGGTATTTCTTATGTCAGTTTTATCTGCTTGGGATGATGTTAAGATGAAGTCTGCAATCTGTAGTTATCTCAGGTATTCAGTTTGTTTGTTTCCTCTACTGCTAAGAGAAAAAAAAAAAAGAAACAAAAATAATAAAAATGTGTCACAATAGCCATTTCTTAAATGGTCATTTAAAAAAATGTTCCTGCTACTTATTAGCAGCATTTGTCTAACAAACCTTGTAAGATAACCAGCATGTAAATTCCCAGTGAGTCATTAGAATTACGTAATTGTTTTATCTCAGGATGAAAAGAGTTGTCTTTTACTTGACTGAAGATGCTGCTTAAGTCATACTATGAATAGTCCTTTGGTTAGAAGTATTGACTGTATTTTCAGCATGACTGCTAATCACTGACACATTGTGCTGTGTTCATATGTCTGATGTCCATCTCAGTTGTTCAGAACACCAGTGCACACTTGACTTGTTTTATGCAAAAATAGGAATCAGCTTGTGATCCAGGCCATGTTTCAACAGTACTCAACCTCCAACTTCTTGATCGTGATACTGAATCAAAATGCTGCAGACATGTGAAGCAAAACACATTGACTTGGTATAAAGTCATTCTCTTTGTTCTTCTATGCAAAAAATTTTAATGAGTAACAAAGTGTCATTGTCATCACTCAACATCAGATCAAGTATTTTCCATTCTCCAACAATTGGTGCAAAACCATGAAGTTCGGTATGTTCTCTACATTGGACACACTGGATAGCTTTACAGATGCTTTGTCTGCACTTGATCAAGATGCAGTTTGTAGTTCTTTGTAATCCAGTACTGCTCAGATCTGGTACTAATGGCTGTTGAACCATGAGCTCAAGTTACGTTTCAGTGAGGACAAGGAGTCTTTTCAGAGATCCGCCTGTAGGAGATAGAACTCTATGAAGTAGGGCTATTAATGGTCAAACAGGGATTTTAGACTCATCAAACCTGAGCACTTACAGACAGACCCTTGACCCAATTGTCAAACTCAGTTTGACTGATACTACAGGAACTCGGAAAACTCATAATGTGAAAGAAAAGACTTGAGAACTGATCCGCCACCTATTGGCATCAGTACAAAAACACCCTGAGATTTTAGCTTGTTTTCCGGCACCACAGTTGGAGTCGGTAAAGTCCAGCTGTTTCAAGTAGTTAGCAAAGGGACACATTCCTGTCATCCCTCCCCCCATTTTTTAGTTGAGTATTTGCTTGATCTTTCTTTAAGTTTTTGAAATTTTGGATCTAAATCTTACATTTTAAATCCATGTTCAAGTCAATAAATCACTGGCCTGGGCCGCAGAACTGCTGACATCTGTATCTGTTAGGTGTTAAAGGTGCCTGACTAGAGGCTGCCACAAGGCCTGGAAGTACGGGTTCTAATGATGACTGTGAACTGATTGCTAAATGGTAACAATAATTAAAAGCATAGCGATTATGCAAACACTGCTCTATTTGGAAAAGATTCACTGGATAATCTGTGGTGCTTGCTCATACGTTTCCAAACATTTTCCCTATCCAGTAAGCTGACATAATGATAGATCTATGCAGTAAGGACACAATCTCTGATTACACTTAGCCTTCAGAGGAATGTGTAAAAAAGAATTATGCTACTTTGCTACCATTGTTCTATCAGTATGTTGAAGCTGTGGTCAAAAAGTGAAGCAAAATCTCATATATTTAGAGATATTATTCAAAAGAACAAGCTGAGGTGCAAAGGCAAAACAGTTTGAGGGCATCAGGAGGAGGCCCTTCCGAAAGGGACAACTGGTATGAAAATGGATATTCTGAAAAACTGGAAAAAAGAAGGATCAGATTTAAAAGAGTATTAAATTGCTCTATTTTTTTCTCAGATGTATGTGGGAGAAATATTTTTATATAAGCTACTAAATTTAAAATACGGAGTCAGTTGCCAAACGTACTGTATTCCAACTGATATTAAAGGATTGGTATCTATACAAGAACTCTGCTGCACATATTATACCTCTAGGGCTTGTGCAGGTACTTATTTTGTTTGCTCACTGCCATCTATACAGATGTTTTGCAGGTTTTCAAAATGTGCTCTCATCTTACAGGCTTTCTCATCTTGGAGATTATTAATGCATTTGACACAAAATAAATGAGAGAAGAAATTATTTTCCATTATTATCCAGGATTTTAGTTAGGAATTTTGTATTTTCACTGTTTGTGGATGCCATGATTATGCAATTCAACAAAACCTCTGCAGCTTCTTGCCTTGCAGGGGAAATGTCAGTCCTGAAATCTGGTAATGGAAGTTTACTTTTTCTGAGAGCTTTATTTCTGTTTCTCTCACAGAGCTTGTGGAATTTGAAAGTGTAATAATATTTATCAACATAAAAGAAATTATCTCCTTGCTCTTTGGGTTAAGAAAAAAATTTGCAGATCAGTGTTTTTCGCTATGTTTTCTACACAGTGGATAAAATAGAAGGGAAATGTAGTTCTTGAAGAAAACTGTAATGAATCTCTTTACCTATCTATTTCTATTTTCAGTTATGCCATGATTTTTATGTACTTTTATCTGTGTGAAATAGTGGTCAGTCTGAAAGAAATGAAATTAAAGCACCAATGTCATGTAACTTCATGTGGGGTTAGATACAGTTCTGAGAGTTAGTTTGTCTTACTCATTTACATATTTTGTGATTTTTCTACAGGCTGTGCATGCAGCTGTTTTGAGCATTGAATGTGCTAATTCTTCTCCTCATGATTAAAGTTATAAAACTGCACTGACCCAGAGACAGGCATTATGAATATATAATTTCAATTTACTTGTGTTCGTAAAGCCAAACAATACAATGCTCTTCTAAAATGGAGATGTGTTAGTAACATGGGTTCATTGTTTGCATCTGAATGCAACATATCTCATGGCACTGCAGTGGTTTGAAGTTGTTTCATAGCAGCCGAATTCTCTAATGAGATGTGGAGAGTGAGGCTTCACACTTAGTTAAGGCACTTGGAGCTATTTCTTCACTGACAAAATACATACAAGGTGATTATGTTTTCAAGAAGTCACTCTTTGCCAGAGTTCTGTTTTCTGATCATTTAATTGTTTGCCTATAGAAAGATCCAGCAACTCTTCTGGTTAGTTAAGTCTGACTTTGGGCTTTAGTTACAGTCATTTTCCTGTGCATTTGGTCCTCTCCATATCTAAATTATTGCCTCTCCAAGTCTTCCCTCTAAAGATTTTTTTAGTTTAGTGGAGACCAGGTTATTTGGAGGGGCAGTTTTCTTGCTTTCCTGTTTTCAGGAAACATTAGAAGTAGAATGTGCTTTTCCTAAAATACCCATGCTTTCCTAACGTGCTAACTCATACTGGGGAATTTCTGATATTTTATATCTAGAAAGTATTGGTGCTTGCTCAAAGTGACTCCAGCTACTTTCAAGCCTCAAGTCTGCCAAAATAATCCGTCTCTTCACTCTGCTTTTACATCATTTTAACCTTTGTTGTAACCCACTACCAGCACTGTGAGCTTTGAAGGTGATTTTGTTAACCCTGGTGACCTTAAGCACACACCCAGTGATTATTGTGATTTGATGTATTGCAGCTTCAGTTGGGTTAGGATCAATCTATGAGAAAGGAGTATTCTGGCTGTTATGTTTGTGTTAACCTAAATGGCTTTAGATTGAGCAAAGGCTGGGTTCCTTACTTGCCATGCTTAATTGCTTTTGTAATTATATTGGTTTTTCCATTCTAGTTCAGTATTGGTAGCCAGAAGCTGTTTTTTGAACTGGCTATGTCATCTTGAGTCTCTGTAAATATAATTTTAAAAAGCTTAAGAATGGTCACTGTACATGAAATATATTTTAAATTAAAAAAAAAAACCCACAAAAAACAACCAACCAAGCAAAACAAAACCAAAAACAACCTTCATAGCTGCCAGATATTGCTAGGAAGCTAGGGGCTTCTAACTCACTAGGTTGAGGAATGGTTTTAATGTGCATCCCATTCATTTCAGTTAGGAGTAGAAGGATAATATGGAACAGCAATAATGACAGCCAGTGTCTTCATCATGAAAGCTCTTACAACTAGAGAGCACAGAGTAGAAGAACATGTCACACCAAATGAAGAAAAATTTCCTTCAGTGTTTAAAAAATTCTCCATTTGTCTTATCCGTTCGTATTGCCTTTAATCTGAAGTCCTGTGTGAATTCACGGATCCAAAGCCAAATGTAGGCCAAACCATGATAGTTACTATTTCTCACATATAAAAAATTGAGGATTTTCCAGGCTGGAACGTTCCAGACAGATTCCTAGTTATTGTAAAAGTACCAGTGTTCTTTAGATTTGGTGATTCACTGATGCAAATGAATGAGTTAATGAATGATCCTGTGGGAGAAAAAAGTTCAGACTGGCTTCCATCTCTTATTCCATGCCTCAGGAAAAGTATGAGGAGACTTTGAGGGTTGGGCCACGTGACAGTCTGGTCACACGAGAGCACTCAAGGGAAATGAACTTCTGGAACTGTTTGAATCTTTTTTTGCTTTCTATATTTCCATCCTCTAAGGTCCAATCATTCAGAGCTTATTCTGCCAAGAGACTTCCACCCTGTCAATCCACAGTGTTCTAAAAGCAAAGGATTTTTCTTGCAAATCATTATCATGAAGTGTACTAGTGTAAAATTCTGCTTGTCAATGAACCAAAAATTAGTGGTCACTCGTGTAATATCCTGCTGTGGAGTTGCAGAAAAGCAAATATTTTCATATCGCTAAATCAAAGCATAGACTATTTTTACCTTGAGAAGCAAATCAGAATTCTGAACTCCTACCTCAGGGACAATAAATTCTTGCTGTATTAAAACCAAGACTCTTCCTTTGTCTTTGCATTAAGGCTATCAGCGTGCAGCTCATGAGAATGGCCTCACTGCTGTTCTAGTGGCTCTTCCTGTCTCCAGATGAGTTAAGACTCATGAACAATTCTCTGCATTTCTTTTCCAGTCCTGTTTTTCTCTTCCTACCTTTCTTCCCTCTCCTCTGCTCATCTTTATTTTTCATCCCTTAAAAAAGGAGCTCCCACTGTTTGAAGCATCTTCACATTACCTGAGATGATGCTGGTAGAGTCCATCTTATTGCATACCTAAGAGGTGATGCTTCTTTTAAACTGGTAAAACAACCTCATCAGCATCTTCACTTGCCTCTCCCAGCTTTGCTGACTTGACTTTAAAAATTCAGTCAATGTAATGCTGTATTCTTCTTTGAGGCTTTCAGTTACTGTTCTGGAGTTGAGATACTGATGATGTTGTTCACAGATTTCACAAAATGTTTTTTTCTGATTGAAAAAGTGTTTTGAAGAATCATCATTTACTTATGGGCTTGAATTAAACTAGTCAGACTAGTCTGTATAAAGCGTCCATCATGGGAATTAAATTATGCTAATGAACTAGATGACATAGATCAGTCCAACTTGAGTTTATTCTGAAAATATGCATCTTGGGTTTTTCCACCTCTCTTGTGCCAACCCTGACCTAGTAGCGTTGTTTTTATTAACTTTGTGGGTTCAAAATGCTCTGCATCTCTGCCAACTGTTTTGAATCTTTTATTGTTATGTCCTGCTGGTCACTGAATTGAAGCTGAGGGGCTTATTAATATTCATGCTTCATTCACAATAAGTGTAGCCCTCATGCCTTTATATCACTGACAGCTGAAACAATACCAGCCACACCTACAGCACAGGGGACGTGGACAAGAAGTTGGAGATTTAAGTGAAGTATGTAGGAGGTTCTGCTGTTGGTTCAGATAAAATGATTCTGCATGTGCAGAGACATCAACCTAGAAAAACACCACAAGATTCTGTGGAGAAGATAAGGTCAGAAAAGGAATGTAAACGTATTTTAAGAAAGAAAAGGGGAGAGAAACCTGTTCTGTGCACAGTTCTTGGAAGGAGACTTGGAACTGCAAGCAAAGAGATGGTTTCTTTCTGGTCTGAATTCATCCTCTTTTTAGGGGAACGAAACATAATGTGGAAATAAAAAGCATTGCATCTAATAAATACTTCACTCCATCACTGATTTATCTCCCTAATGAAAATAGCCTGCAAGCCTCCTCTTGGCTCAATCTAAGTAAAAAATGGTGACATTAATAGCAGAAGTGAATCCAGTTTCTGAGGAGATAAGTTGAAAGTTTCTGTTAACCTTGAACTCACTTGGAAAATGAAGAAAAAAAATTTTCATTTAAAATTATTTTCTATTTCTAATATCCTGGAGGAGAATACTTGTATTGTCTCACCTCAGATAATATAAACTACTGCTACCCAAACATGATCTGGGGAGGGAAACTGAGATTTCTCCATTATGTCAGGAGCAAAGCTCATAGGCTGAGAAGGTAAGCATGACAGGGGTTTTAGCAGTCATTTTGGCTGCTGGCATGTACCACTACACTTCCTGAAAAAACTTTTTCTTTAGCACTGGGAGCTGGAGGCGCTCTATACTTTGGAGCCTGTCACCCTGAATTGTCCAGAACATAACTACAAGGTGGGGGAGGGAATACAAATCTGCCTGTCTTGGCAGGGAACCAGAGAAGACTTTGATGGTTTCTACCAGAAGACTTTTAAGACAAACTGGCAATAAATTAATTAGACAAACATAGGCTTGCAGATTAAACTCAATGAAAGAACGCCAAAAGTGTTCTGAGAGGCTGTGGAATTCACTGCAGAACCTGAGTCTTCTTGCATGAGTGCATCAGAAGAGGAAGCAGTTATCAGTGAAGAAAATGGAAATGGATTATCACGAGCTTCTAAATATGTCTGTGTTTAATAAGCACTACGGAGAAGAAAATTTTTGTCTGTCTCCTGACTGATGATTTTGTGTTGGTTCTTTTTAGAATAAAAATTGTTTCTAAAGTGAGAGAAATTGAAAGTAATGTGAAATAAAAACCAGTTAATTGCCAAGATTATGAAAATATTGTCCATAATAAATAAATAAATGTACTTGAAATTAAGCAAGATGCCTAGGTAGCTGTGAAGACATATGAACTCATAATTGCTTTGGATTTCTTTGTGATAAAATAAGAGTAATGAATACCTACCTACAAAGTGTCCTACAGAGTCAGTTTATGGAAATCCATTTTAGAGATGAAACCCAGGTCATCAAAGTAAAGGATCTGTAAAGGCAGCTGATTTACAATGGACAGATTATCCTGTCTGTAAAAGCACACATCATTGTAGCTACCTGCTGTGGTAGTTTTCTAGAAAAAGAAGAAGATAAAGTGAAACAATTTTCATAAAGGGATTCTAGCTGCTGAAGTATTTTTGACTTTGAAGGGGAGATACATGTTTGTTTATTTGCTGAGCACTTCTGATGAGCAAAAGCAGTAGAAAAAAACAGATGCAAAACAGGAATCAATGTATCTAGTAAATACATATATACAAGGAAACTACTAGGGAGAAAGTGAGCTTATTTTGATGCTGAATTTAGTCTAATGCATTACTCTAATATCAAATTTAAAACATGGGATGATCTAGGAAACTTTATAAAACAAACATCCTGATCAAGTACGGATCCTGTGCAGCAATGATAAAACGGAAATACTTTATTAAACAGCTAGCCCACCATTTACCTGCTGCAAAGATGGAGTAAGTCCTCTGAGCCATCAAGGAATTAATCATGGCTTGTTCAGTTCGGAGCCTAACCTATCGTTCTGATGGAAAGATACAAGCAGATTCAGTGGGCAACTGAAAGCAGGTTTACAGGAGGATTTGTGCTCGCTGAGGAATAGATGGAGCGAGGGATGTTGAGGCATGAAGAGAAGGCTGACCCAAAGGGCAGGAGGAGGACTGCCCTCACAGCAGGCTAGGACCTCTGTCGAGAAACATACACAGTGTCCCCACTGCGTTTGAAAAAATACTGGGAATGGTGTTCCATGAAACGTTATGTTTGTTCGACCCAGGCAGTATCTGATGCATGCTAATGTCTGATGAAAACCAATATATCTGCCAGAGATCCAAGATAATCTGAAGATGTCTTACTAGCTACTGTACCCAATGAGGTATAGCCTGTTTAAAAAAGAGGGCAGTGTGCACATGCTAGTCTTCCTCTGAAAAAAAATAAGAGTAAGACTCCAGTCTGTCCAGCTCTGCAGATAAACAGCCACATTTTATAAAACTCCTCTAATTACAGAGCAGTTACTTGAATGTTCAACAGTATTGCAAAAGCAGTGGATAGATGGGCAAGGGGAGACGTTTCAGAGCTGAGCACGGTTTGGCATTTCCACGGTTCTTAAGAACTCTTACAACTGCTCTTGCCTGACCGCATTTCAGACTGCCTTTTGGGTGGGGCAGACAGAGATTCTGATAATTAGACATTAAGAGAAGTATTGGTGAACAAACAATTTAAGTGTGCAGTTGCTATTTACAGCAAATGTATAAGTAAGAAGTGTTTCATTCAGGTTTTGTAGTAGAGGAGAGGAGTGCGCATAGGTAGTGCATCCCCCTAGTCATTCACTGTATTCATGAGTCATAAAGACTGTAAAATGCATTGTGAAGTTTTAACAATTACCTATAGTGAAGCTCATGTCTAATCAAGGAATCTTTCATGGGAACAGGTGCTTCCTGAAAAAGACAGAAAGGAACTGGTTGATTAAGAATGGAGAATGTGTTTAGAAAGAAATAGATGCTGCTTTGTTTAATGTGAATGGAGGTGTAGGGTCCTGGAGCATACTCTGAGACCTCCTAAGGAGAGGACTCAGATACTAGGGAAGAGTAATGGTATGGTAGATACAGCCGTGCTAGAATGCAGTGCCACCACTTGTTATTATAATAAAGACTTTTAATTTACAGCAGAAAATTTGAAATATGAAAGATTAAGTACAGAAGATACGAATTACTTCCCACCAGCAGATGATGATGGATGCAGGTTGCAAAAACCTAAAGCAAAAGGAAAGATGTGAAAAAAGTAATGTGTAATTCTTGTGGGAGGCTTTTCTTCCAGTGTGTCTTATGGACAGTTAGTCAACTTTGTCGGGTTCCAGTGAAGAATTATATAAAGCTAACAAAGAAACCTTAACAGCAGAATCCAAGATTTTAAAAGCTTCTCTCTTAGCTGATGGTGAAAAAATTGAAAGAACTCTGATGTTAAAGCTGATGGAGGTGGAGAGAAGAGAAAAAAGTTTTCATTATGGCTGTTCCTGAATCCTGAAATACCAGTATCCAGAACGTTTGCCTCAGAAATTATGTCTTCACATTGGGCATGGCCTATCTTATTAGATGTCAAAGAAATGGGAATGTGAGAAATGATAGGAACTCATTTACTGAGAACTTTTTCAATTTTCTAAAGGGTTATGAAATAGTCAGGAAAAGATTACACAAAAGTTTTGGGTTGGTGTTTGAAAACGTCTTGAAATAAACGTAGCATGCAAATAGTACTATATTTAAATAGTTCATACTTTCTAAACAAATTCTTTCTGCTGGCGTGGACCTTGTTGCCATTCTGGAGTCCACCACTGTGACAGTCCAAAAGTGTTGCTACACTACAAAGTGGGTGAAATCTACTGTGTATCTGCTAATACTCTTCCTTTAGACTGAACGTGAAAAACTGTTTTAAGTTCTTTATCTGCTAGACAGCTGGAACTGTAGGGACTGTTAAAGCTCAAACACTACACAGACCATGAATTTGCGCACAGGTGGGTCTGAATGAAGATCCAATGATCTGGAAGGAGCTGTGTGTGCATAAGTATGGATGAGAGATATAGAGAAACACCACAGCAGCACATAGGTAAGCAGCAAAGAAACTCTGGAGAAGCACTTGAAACAGAAAACCTGGAAAAAAAAATATCCAGAGAGTGCTATGGGACAAGTGCCACACAGGAAATGCTGGGAACCATGAGCTCCATGGAAATGCTTTCCTTCATTTGCGTCATACTGAATTTAGGACAACAGAACTGTATGTATATTATTCATAAATAAACATGATTACGCCAAAGAGATAACTGACTTATAATTGTTTTTCCCATCTATGTGACCCTTTTTGTTTTTTGTAGCTTACTGGTTGGGTCCAAAGGATATCCATCATTTGGATGGTTTGGGAAATCTAGTTCAACAGTGAAACCAGCAAATCCCCATAAAGGGGAGTTTCAT
This sequence comes from Pterocles gutturalis, assembly GCF_000699245.1. Taxonomy (NCBI): domain Eukaryota; kingdom Metazoa; phylum Chordata; class Aves; order Pterocliformes; family Pteroclidae; genus Pterocles; species Pterocles gutturalis. The sequence continues at coordinate 74,521 of NW_010100182.1, forward strand.
GAATAGAGTTTTGCCTTTTTTCCCCCTCCCTTTTCCTCTCTCCACCTGATAGTAGAGTGACTTAATACCGAGTATCTGGGCTACCATTAAGGGACTTGGAGAAAACAGATTAACAGGTAAGAAATGAGCTATGTTAATGAAATATGCATTGTAAAAAGGCAAAGCGGTCCTTTTAGACAAAGGCTAAAAAAGGAGGTTATATTGTTTTCATGTGCTATGCCTACATACAATTTATAGGAAAATAAAAATTTACTAATTGTTTTTACATTTTTTTTGCAATAATTATGGGCTTGCTAAAGGTATGGAAGTGACCTAATAGTTACAATTGTGCCCTCTAAATTATTATTAATTTTACTGTCACTATGTGTTTCACATCTTCTACTTAATGGTATGCTAATTGTACAGCAGGATGTCACATTCTCCAACATACAGATTCCCTATTTCAATTACAGCTAAGTAAATCTCCATTACTAATGAGTAAGCATTTCTTTCCCATGTACATTTGCATTATAATGGACATTTTCTTTATGCACTAAAATTATTCTCTTTGACAACAACTATATATTTTATTCTACAGTAAAGGCTACGACATGATGATTCATTCCTTTCTGTTGAATTTATCTGTATTTAAATTGTCAAATGTTCTGGATAGCCTGAAATTTTCTGTCCCATGTTATTTTTGTGTACTTCCAGAATAAATTTATGTATTTGCTTTAAGACAACCTACGTAAGACAAATCAGAAAAAAGTAAGCTTTTGTGTCAGTCATAAATTAAGCTGTATTTTTGAAATTGTTGCATTGTTTCATTCATGTTGCTGAGCAATCTCAACTGTTTATGTCAGTGCAAAGTGACCTTTATGATATAATGTTTGACTGATTTGAATATAAAGAACAAGTGACCACAAGTGACCCATATAACGGCAAGATCCCACTCTGCTTAACAGAGCATAGCTCTTTGGCTATTAAATACAATCCCCCAAACAGACATTTGCTGCCCTACTCGTGCATATATCTACAAATGCGACCGGCAGCTGAGTAAAACGAAGGGGGAAGGCCTCCTGTTACATCTCAGCTATGCAGCTTTGCTGCCAAATCCGCTCCCTCTTGGGGGTTGTGGCCAGTCACTGGGTGCCGCTGAACTGCTGAACTTGGGCAGCCGGGTGCTGCCGGCGGAGGTTTCCCTTCGTCTGCCACCATGGTGACCCGAGAGGCTTTCCCTGCCCTGCGTCAGGAGACAAGGATACTGGCAGACTGAGTCCCTGTGGCAGAGATCCTGCCTTCATTGCGCATGGCCCTGGGAAAATGTGTCACCTTCTATACACAAATAAGGACTGTGAGTTTTATTGATAATGTGATAGCATAATTTTGATAATACGCAGCAAAGAAGGTCTTATTTGATTTTGGTGGGGCTACTGCCTATGCAGTAAATTATGTTACAGAGATCTTTTTTAAATGCCCAAAGAAGGTTTATGTATCAAAGAGGGTGCATTAATTAACAATCATTAATATTCTTGGTGATTTTTAGGTTGGCCTGGTGGTGGGTGTTTATATGGGGAAGAAGATGGGTGTTGGGTTCTTTTAGTGATAAAAGTACATGGGATATTGTAAAGAAACAAAATGTGGTTAAAGCATTAGGTAGCATTCCAGAAATGCAGGAGGAAATGTGTGCAACCAGATGTTAGAAGTAGCAGATTGATTTCCTGGTCACTGTGCATGAATTCTTTCTAGCCTTGTGTATATCCTGATAATCGGATGGCTTACAGCATAGATACAAAGTTTGTTTTGTTTTTATTTTGAAAGGCCTACGGTATGCAGCCTTTTTCCCAGACAGCAGCAAAAAACAAGGTGAACAATTTTTGCACTATGTGGTTTTGAATTCTGTCATATTTTCTATTACGTTTCTGTCTTTCATTAGGATAGCTTAGTTTACTATATTAACCACCACCATCATCCATATCACTTCCAATTCCGAGTTTAGTCTACATAATGTATGTATGTAGTTTGCTGATTTTTCCTCTCTCCCGGGGCTGGAAGTGGTTACTCACACGTTACAGTTCAAGCTGTTGTGACAATGGTTGCCCTTTAATCAGTCCTTCCCGGAGCGGCTGCTGACACCTGGTGGTGTGCTCTGTAAGTGCAGGTTAACCGCGCCTGCAGCTGGCGGAGAGCTTTGACCTGTCCTTCCCCGAGCTATTGAAATGAATCTGATCTCCTGCACGAAAAATAATAATAATAATAAAAAAAATAACGTTGGGAGCACATTCTGCTCCCATTCAAACTTATGTAAAGCAAGAGAAGCAATAACATTTCATTGCTGTTGGAGCAAAGTTAATGCCTCTGACCTTGCTGTTGAAGTCAGTAGTGTAGTTGTTCACAAGGGCTATGTATCTTTTTTATTTGCTTTATTAACTTTTCAAATGTATTGTGTAAATGAATGTTTTATATCTACTTATGCACTAAATATACTGCATTAAACGAAAAATATTTTTTGTGAAAAACCTGCGTGATTATATTTAGAAATAATGGTGTTTTCAAAACTTTACAGTGTGAATACTGAAGGAAGCTTCTTCTGGTGTTTTATTTAGTGTCATGGTTTCTGGCTTGAGTGTATGATTTTTCTTGCCAGCAAGTATATTTCCGTATGTTTACGAAATTCCACATCTATTTGCCAGCATATTTCCTAACAATGGAATATCTGGGATATGCCAATAAGTAACTAGTATGAATAAAAACTAAGAATCCTGGAATCCTGATTCTGTGGTGAAATTCCTCACTAGCTGGGACCTATTGGGGTCTTCTCCGTTCAATTTTTATCTGGATAGATCAAAACTGATTCTTTTTCTTGCTTAATTGGCCCTTTACTGCCATCTGATTTTTTTTTTTTTTTAGTTTCATAAAGAAGATAAGTATTACACTTAATATGAAAGAAATATAAAGCAATACTTTATCCTGATTTTTCTCAATCTACAGGCAAATCAAGAACATCGACAATGCAGTATCTTTAGTTGTTCTAAAATATCGTAAAGAAAGGGCTCCCAAAGTGCACTGCCACTGTAATTTGTGGAAAGGGAAAGCTTTGGTGAAACAGGAATGTGTCCTTTATAGACAAATTTGGTGGTGTTATTATGCCATTCTGAGATACACAGAATTGGCAAGTAAAAGTAAATGAGGAGTAACGATAGAAGAGTCAAGTTACACTGTTAATCTGAACAACAAAGAAGGGCAAAGTTCTGAGTTAAAAAATCACTGGTTAAGGGTTGTTTGTTGTTTTTTTTTTCCCCCTAAACTTACTGCCCCCGCAGTCCAACATTCCTGGTATATAACCTTTAGCATAGGCCATCTGGCTTGAGGCTTTCCCTAAATCTCTTACGTTTGTGGGGGGCTCTGGTCAGATGAAGTATGTACACAACATGGCTGCTCTCCAGCATTAGGGACTGGAAGTGCCACTTTGTGTAGCACTTCTTACTCTGCTCCGTTGGAGGAGACCTTTTCACACAAGGACTTAAATGACCATAGTTCCCAGGCATGGGAAAATGAGAATTGGACAAATGCCAGTTCTGGCAGTTGGTGGGAATTGCTAACTCCACCTTTACAACATGATGTTAAAAATCGCTTGATCAGATTTTTATCAAGATAATTTATTGAAGGATAGGAGTAATTTTTTCAGAGATCTGAACCCATTGAAAAGTGATATTTGACATGAAAAGGCATTGGGAGTTTTATCTGATATATGACAGCTATTTTGTCTTCTAAGTGTAGGGAAACATTTCAGATAACAAACATAAACATTTAACGGTGGCCACTGGCAATTCTATCTGGTTTTAGTACTATAGATTCCTTGAGCAAAATTCTGCCTCCAAATTATATGCATACTGCTCTTGTTTACTTCAGCAGAGCTTGTGCACATGTTTCAAAGGTCAGAATCTGGCCATGGGGCTGAATTTTCAAGGAAGAGTGTATTAAAGACATCTGTGCATCAGCAGAACCATATCCTTTGTCTTCTGTAGAATATTTCAGGAATAAGCGTAGTGCTACTGGGCACTGCAAGTGAAACATCTTTTATTTTTTGAATTGCATTGGGATTGCTTAGCAGGAACATCTCTTGCAGTAATAGGCTCACGATTTCATTTACTTCTTGTAACTCAACACTTTGATACTGAAAAGCTGTCAGTTTAAAGAGAGTAAAGACTGAAAGGGACCGCCCTTCAGAAAATTACAGTTGAAAATATACTGTAACAATCAAAACAAGGGGAAATAGTCCAAGGAAATAGGTATGGGCTGTTGAGGTGCACAAACTTCTGTTTGTAGTCTAATACAGAGAGGTCAACAAGTGTTTTACACAAAGGTAGAAAAAAGCCTCACTTTTCATTGTGGACAGAGCTCATATTTGAAATTGTTACTAATCAGACACTTGAAAAAACTAAAACTTGGCATTCATATTCTATTGGAGTTAGTGTGTATTAAGCTGATGAAGATCTTTAAGCATGTAGGTTTTCCCCTGTTAAACATTATACACTCCTTAAAATGTTTATAATGTCTAATTGCTGATGGATTTCAAGACATATCAATTTTGTTCTTAGTTACTGCAGATTTTGACAGAATGTCATACCAAAATATTTTGTATTTTTTGTAGGACTGGGAAACAGAAAATCATGACTGGTATTGTTTTGAATGCCATTTGCCTGGAGAGGTGTTGATATGTGACCTGTGTTTTCGTGTGTATCATTCCAAGTGTTTGTCTGATGAGTTCAGGCTTAGAGACAGCAGTAGTCACTGGCAGTGCCCAGTTTGCAGGGTGAGTACCTATGAGATTTCATGTGCTGATTAGAGGATTGATATTCATTAATAGATTCATTAAGGTGTCCAGATGGTCTGGCCAGGTTAATGGATAAAGAATTGAATATTGAAACGGTGGTACATACATACCTAGAGCATCTATACAGAGATATCAAAATATGGTGCATGTAGCAGATGGTAATTTTTGAAGACTCCAGCGAGTTTTGCTTATGCATTTGAACGCACACAGTATACTGTATGGGAACGTGTGTACGTATGTATGCCATGTGTGAATGCAGTATATTGTGGAAATCTTCAACATGAGTAAACAAATTGCTGTATAAGATGCTACTGTTTTTACTTAACATTTTAATGAATCGTAATGTAATTTTTTTGTGTTTTGATAACTGCATTCTTAATATTTTATTGGAATCATATTTTACACTATAAAGCCACAATCATGTTACTGATGAGGGCAGTATCAAAAAATACGGGGTGAAATCCTGCTTCTCATTTACTTCTGTGGGTTCCATTGGTGCGAAAAGGCCAATCTGGATTTTTCCCATAGCATCCATATAGATATTGCTTTTTCTTTAAAATTTCTGGTTTTATGAGTACAGTAGGGAGACAGCAAAGAGTATTTTTTATATACATTCCAAGAATGAGCAGGTATGTTGTCTGTATGTCATTAGAAGATCAAACATTCTAGTCAGGATGGTGCTTACTGGTACCTGGCTTTGAATCGGCCAGATACGTCCCACGTCACCTCCCCCAATGGAGCACATTCTCAGGCTTCCTCAAATGGAGGGAATAATGCATATTAATGTTTAAGATAAAACTACTGCTATAGAAAGGCATAAAGCTGCCAGTTGCACTCTGCCTTGGATTGCGGGAGGGAGAGGTAATTCTCTTGCTGAAAGCTTAGATCTAGCTGTAGAGCAGCAGACTGACCTTCAGATGATCTGTGCTGCAGGGAATGTAAGGGTTCAGGTGCTTCATAGTATGGAGAAGTTTTTGAAAACACGTGGATTGTTTTGTTTCAAAACAGCACCTTCTGGCTGCTGTTACCTTAGAACCAGTTATAAAAAAACCTGTTGCCCGTTGCCTCAGATTGGGAGCACTCAGGGTTTAGGGAAATAGCAAGAAAATCGAGCCTGCCTCAAGGAAGTGGAAAGAAATGAAAAAGAAGTACTGGCAGGGAAAAAAAACAGTTACAAATAAGGACATGTACTGTATAAGGACATGTACTATATCTCTTTATATTTAATTACTAACATGTAATTTAGCTATTCAGTATTCCCTCTGTTAAAGGCAAAGAATGACCATATATAGGTGAATTACTTTTGGATTTTTAAATAAATCTCTTTAATAATTGTAGTAAATATTGATAGTTCTTATAAATAGTTAAAATTAGGTAAACTGGATCCAGTCTACGCTCTCGTTTGCCAGTAATTTTAGATGACTTCTGGTGAGAGCAGAGAATGTGAATGGTTTAAGCCAGCTTGTATATGAGGTGGCATATAATGTTTGTCTTGTAACATGGATGTTAGAGTGGAGTGTTGAATCATTGCATGAAATATGCACAGATACATAGGGTGGTCAGCTCTGAGATCAGTTTGACTTTCATCCTGAAGCCTTGAAATCCTTTATGGCAATGATATTAAACAAATGTTTACCTTGAAAAAAATTTCTGAAACTCAAGACCATGTGCACTGTGTCTGTCTTTCTGCATTTTGGTTCCCTCTTTGTTATACAAAGGCTAAGGAGAGGCTTTGGGGGCTCTTAAGTACTTCTTGCCCTAGAGATCTTTGGCTTGCTCAGTGCCTCAGATAATGATCAACCTATTTTTGTGAATAATGATATTTTGAATGCCATGGCATCCTTTTTCCCTCTGTGCTGGCAGCTCCTATTTTCCTTGTAATTAATTCAAATGGCTTCAAGCCCTAATTCTGCAAACGTGGACTAAGGAGGCTTGCACCATCCCTGGAAGAGGTCTAGTTTAGAGTTAGCATCCTAGTGTCAAGCTTCAGTATTCTTCCACTACTTTCTCCCCACCTTCCTAGGAAACGCCTGCTCTAATTTTATTTTAAAGCAGGAGGGACGCCTATAATCAGAAAACTATGGTAATTTGGAGACCCCTGGCTGATGTCCAGAGGACATAACAGAGCTTAACTGTGTTGCGTAAGGGCAGTGGGATTTACTTTGCATTATCAGCAGTAAATATGTACGTTCAAAAAAAGTAATGGCTGGGACAAAGAGATGCATATATTTTCATACTTTATTCCTGTAACTGGTCATAGCACTTTCCACCTGGGGATTTCAGAGCTCTTTACAAAGATGAAGTAAAAGTATGTTTGAAACCTAATATATTGGGAGAAATAAGCTAAGAACACTTCACTCTTATGTAAAGACTGCTTCTGTAATGCTGCCAAGGTCAGCAAGCCTTTGGATTATTCATTTCACAATTGCTGGTTCAGTCAACCTGTGCAGCTTTATCTTGCACACTTGACTACTCAGAAACATTTCATAAAGGACATTGCCAAGGATTTGTTCATAACTTTAAAATATTTTTCCTCCCATAACGTTTATAACAGTCCCTTGTAAACCTTTCTCTGAACTCTGTTTCCCTGCTGGTGGTTTTTATCCACTGCATCCATAAGTAAGAATGTCCAGTTTCTGACTTTTTTTTTTTTTTTTTTAACTTGATGGTACCAATCTGAATATTTTGTACCCTACATAATCTCAGCAGGAGTCAAGAGTCAAACAAAGTTCAATTCAAACCACATGGCAGTGACTGAAAATTTTCCCTGACTGATGACTAATCATTGTCTTAAGTGAAATAAATTGGTATTACCAGCAAAATTCCTGGTAGACAGGTCACAAGAGAAAGAATTGATATTGAATGAACTTAGAGATTATGTTAGCCTTTTCCCACTACTGGAATGGTCCATTCAAGACAGGGTTAGTCAACCCAATTGCTGAAGGATGCAGGAGATTTGTACATTTATTGCTGCTCTTTGGTTAGATAGAAAGAGGAAATTAATTTTCTCCAGCTGTCAATTTAGCACCTAAAGACTACAGAAAGTACTGCAAAAATACTAGGGTTTTTTCTGAGTGGGGAAATAGATACATACAAAAAACTGAATAGGATAATATTGATCACATGTTGGGGTAACTGACTATTGTTACTTCTTTTTTTAAAGAATTCAAATTGTAAAGGAATTTTATAAAAAGCCAAAATTATGCTTGATGACATATAATTTGTCCCAGAGGAATAGATTTTGATTTGTGAAACAAAAAGAAAGAATTATTCATATGACTTAACTTGACTACTAAATTTTTTGCAATCATCTGAACAGAGATTGATCTTCCATGCATGTGCTTTACAAGGAATTATAACCAATTTGCCTATCACAGTTGGTGTTTCAGTATTTCTGTTTCTTATCTATATGAGAGTAAAGTAAACTGTAGAGCTTAAGATACTAAATGCTGATAAGTGTTCTCTAAATAGGCTATTTCTGAGTTCTGGTACTGTACCAAACATTTCATAGAGTATATAAAAATATACCGTCATGCAGTTCACAATCAATGTTAGACATAATTTGACAAGTGAGAATGACAAACAGTGAAATGTTAGAAGCACAGAAAGAGGAAAGTTACTTAAGTGAAGTAACTCAAGTAGTTAGATCTATGGGTTTTAGGTACTAGCTGTCAATCAAGATGGTTAATGTAAAATACAAGGAAGGAAGAAAGAACATAGATCTATCAACTGACTTGATGAGGTGTTATGGTCGGAGTTTGTTAGATAACTGTATGATGAAATGTATTCCATTAACAGGATTTGGCATAATCACACAAATGATAGCCATGGATTGGTGTGTGGAGGGAAGCCCTAGTCTAGGGCCAGTGTTAGCGCCACATGGTTCAGTGCACAGTGCCCATACCTGGGGAGGTGTTAGTGCTCGGCAGGTCCCTGCCGTTCACCCTTGGGTAAATGAGGGAGCCAGCAGAACTGGGCACTGCATAGCATGTGTTTAATAAAGTATAAAGGAATTTGTCCACAGCAGTGAGAAAACTGGGAATCCTTCACTTAGAGCCTCCTACCACCTTCTCTATGCATGTAAAAGCATATTTATTTCATATGATGCTTCATATTCAGAAGGTGCTCAATGTACCGTACAAGTACAAACCAATTTGTGAATTCAGCTGTAACGTTTCCAAAAGCACCTAATGCTTTGAAAAGTTTAGTTCAACTCTATATGGTCTTGAAAGAGGTAAGTCTTATGCCATATTCAGCTCATGCAGACACTTTTCTGTATGCTGCGTAGGGCATACAGCACGATGGATGCTCTGAGACCCATCCCATGTGCCTGCATACCTTTCTTAATGGTACAGGAAAACTGAGGACCTGAGGGTTGGGAGTTTGAGAGGGTGGCAGAGCAGTGAAGCTTTCCATATGTAGCACCAAATTCCTCTGGAAATTTAAGCCTTAAAAAAATCTAGGGGCCAGTGGGTAAAGCAAGGAGTTTATAAACAGCAGTGATGAATGTAAGACTCTTGCACATAGTTCCCCTCTGCAAATACACCCCTGGAAACCTGAATTGCTTCTGAAAATGGAACTGGTGCCTTAGAAACATGCATCTGTCATTGAGCAGCCTTCACCTAATCCATCACTGAACTGAAATTAAGCTCTTTGATGTGTGTATACACATGACAGTTGAGGGAGGAAGGGAAAAAAGAATATTCCTTAATGGGAGATGGTAGGGATACATCTTTACATGGAGAAAATGTAATTGAAATCCTTATAGCTAGACAGAATGCGGGCACTAACACATTGCATTTCTTAGAGTTTCTCTACTTTTTTTCTCTTTGTTTTCATCAAATGAAAGATTGCAACAACTGCAACATAATGACCATTGTCACCCTGGGAGTTGAGAGCTACATGCTAACTCGGGGTGCAAAGGATAGTCACTTCCATGATAAATGGTGCTACTGCAGGATGGAGTGTTTCTTGGCCATGCCCCTAGCTGCTGCTAACCTCGCGTGGTTCGTAAAGTCTTGTAGTGAATTCCTGCACTATAAGGTCAGAATTACTAAATAAGTCACGCCTGCACAGTGCAATATATTGCTACCCTATGTAACAGCTAAGCAGCATCTGGAATATTGACAGCAGTGTAAATCCAACCTTCAGGTACCAGCTTCTAAGAAATAGATGTGCCACAGAAAATAAGGCATGCATAAGCTATTTCCTGCACCCAGAAGCAAAGAATTAGGTGGCAGCCTTGGCCTTCCACCTACCAGATCTCATTAATCTGTGTGAGGATTGCTATTGTGAAGGTTATTACTTCACTCCTACATCCCCTATGTAAACACATATGCCCGACCAAGCCTTTTAGTTTACCATGACTCAAAGCAGAAGGGTTGCAGATTTCCCTAAAAAATGGTGTGACTTAGGAATCATCTTTGTTGTGGGTTAGCCCTGGTAGGCAGCTAAGCACCGCGCAGCCGCTCTCTCACTTCTCCCCAACTCCCAGTGGGACAGACGAAGAGAACAGGAAGCAAGAAACCTTTTGGTTCAAGATAAAAATACTTTAATAAGTCAAGAAACAGAAGAAGGGAAAAACAAAACAAAACAAAACAAATTATGGAAAGGCACCCTCTATGGGTGGACTGATGCCCAGTCTATTCCTGAGCAAAAGATGTCTAAGGCCCTTAAGCCCCTCCTCTCCCTTTCTATTGCTGAGCATGACATTATATGGCATGGAATATCTCTTTAGTTAGCTCAGGTCATCTCCCTGGTTGTGTTTCGTCCCAGCCTCTTGAGTACTTCCCAATCTATTCACTGTGGGGGCAGAGTGAGAAACAGCAAAGACCTTGACGCTGTGCAAACACTGTTCAGCAAGAGCTAAAACATCAGTGTGTTACCCACACAGTTTGGGTCACTTATCTAAACCACACCACCATATGAGCTGCTATGAAGACAACTAACTTCATCCCAGCCAGACCTAGTACAATCCTTTATTAAGAGAATATATCCCACAAATAGGATATCTACAAGTATAAAGATCCTGATGATCTTTTGGGTCTGGATTGAATCTTAGAAGTCTCCTTGAAAGAAACTTGTACTTAAACAAGGTTTGCAGTAGCATACCTTAGTACATCTGACTGTGACCCACATAGACCGTGGGTCTTGCCACTTTTACAGATTCACTAGCCACCGTCAGTGTTTTCGTTTCCCAAAAGTAGGAAATTAAAAGATCTAATTTTAATTTATACTTGCTTCTATATCACTCTGGCTTTAAAGGGACCTGAAAGTGGGTATGTTTTCTTGTGTCAGAGCAATACAAATAGATTTTATGCAAATCATATCCCCCATTTAGTATTATCTATTTTCTTGCTTTAAGTGGCTCTAGGTTGACTTCTCTGAGATCTCTACAAGTATTCAAAATACAAAGTAGGGGGTTTTTAATAAAAATTACACATTTTCCATTATAGCTTCCAAAGAATGTGTGAGTGGTACCTCCTGAAGGGCTAATCTTTGTTGAAAAGTGAATGAAGTGGTTGGATTATAACTTGCTTTCTAGAAAGGGTGAGCAACCTTGCCATAAAAAGACATTTTGCTGGCTCATAGGCTCCAATTCCCTAAATTTATTACCTTTCAACATTTAGTAGAGGAAGCTGGAGATCAAGTTTTTCTTAAAATAAATCAGTGTA
>NW_010100182.1:86041-90930 GCF_000699245.1 Pterocles gutturalis
AGGGAACTGAAGGAGAAGTGGAGAAATTCAAATTTGCCTGAATTGGCAAGTTAATTATATCATTTTCGTTGGTGCTTAAGATGATATTAATTGCTGACATCAATAATGATACAAAGCCAGCTATCTATCTTTTCTTATGATCTGAAGGATAAGACTGTAAACCATCCATCTCAACACAGTCTCTTACAAACTGTCTTGCCCAGGAGGGCATGAAAAACGGTTCACATGAGTTCTGAAATAGTTTCAAAGGATGATAAATTCAGAACCGTGTCAGAAAAAGAGGTGTAGAAGGACTAGTCAGTGCAAATGAATTTTATTGTGTCCTGTTGAGTTTGTCTTTTTAAAATGCTGTGTCATTAGCAAGCATACAGCACTCCAGTGCTTAAAATGACAAAATGACAGCAGTATTTCATAATGCAGATAATTTAATGCACATTTGGGTTTGCATTTGTAGTAGCAATGTTGGTTTGTGCAAAACTGAATTGGTGAGTTGAATTCCAGCAGAATGCACGTTCTCACAGCAGACAAAGTAAGAGGTGAATATACAGAAGGTGATTCAGACATAGAGCGCATGGTGAAATTCTGTCTTGTTCCAAAGTTTGGAGGAAGGGTCAGGGAACCATCAATATTATGAAAATAATGCTTAAATGCACTTTAAATGTTAGAAAGACCTGGTGCTGGCCCTTTCCACAATAGTCAGTTTTACCCAACAGTGGTAGTGTCCTGTCAGCAAAAAAGCTATGGTGTTGTTATGCATACTGTAGTACCTGCATAGCTTCATGACTGAACTAGTGTTTCAGCACAGATTGTAATGATTCCATGCATACTGTTAAGCACTCAAATAAACAGCTTAATTGGTAGTGCTGTGTACCATTTTGATTTAGGAGGGAGGTAGTAAATAGAATCCTGAGATGTATAGGTTGCATACTTGCTGCAGAGCAAGTGCCAGCTTGTGATTTTTCAGTGTCTTCAGTGACTTGCAGGAGGAATATAAGCAGAGGAGACACGATCAAATCCTATCATATTTTTTTGAGCTAATGTGTGATTTTTACCCTTGACAAGTAAATATGTAAAAGTAGTTGCTCTGTACTCTGTATGTTCAGAGTCATATATAAGTAATTCAGTAAAAAATAGCACACTTCTAGTGATTAATAATTCATAAGCCTCCTACCTCTTTTAACTACCTATTAGGACGTAGATTCTGTTTTTTCTTGTGTTTGCTAAGCAACAGTCATCAGCAGAATTACGTGGAGGTGCTAAAGACCATCAAAATTTGAGGATAGGGGTATAAGCGAGCCAGTTTGGTCCACACAGTTTGCATACAGGTGGTGATGTGAGGCGTGAGAAGGAGATAACTCATCTTGGCACTTAGTGCATTTGGAGGTGTGAGGAAGAGTAAACGTTTTTTGCAAGAGATGTGAGCAGTTAGAAAACACTTCAGGATAATAAACCTGGACCCCATGCTGTTGTTTCACTGTGCTTTTGTTTTGGAGAACTCCTGTAGGCAAGAGCAAGGAGGAGATAGCAGTTTTCAGCCAGCTGTTGTAAGGCCATGCAGAACTGTGCACCGCTGCTGTGACCTGGAATTGGCAAGGCTGGTTTGCAGGAGTACGCAAGGCATGTGCAGAGAGCTGCCTTCTCTCTAAGCAGCACGTTTTCTGTGTGCGGTTGCTTCCCGCTAGCCTGGATTGACTTTGAAGGGTGGGGATAAGTCTCTATACTAGTCTCAGATGAGGGGGAAAAACTCTGGATTGCAAACTGCTAAAAAGAAGCAGTCTGTGTTCCAGAATCTGGATTAGATTTTGTGAAGGGAAAACCAAAAAAATCAGTAACTGCTATGTTTCCCGAGCAGTAAAAAGTGCTCTGAGTTTTTACTGGCTAGAGCCTATTTGACTTCCTCCTAGATGGTGCCATTTTGCCTAGTAAGCACATAATTTGTAGATGATATAGGATATTCTTTTCAAAATAATTTCTTATTTTACTGAAAATATTAATGCCTTGCTAATAAAAAGACCAATACATTTTAAACTGCTCCCTAAAATGCCTTTCTTCATTGCTTTATTCTAATTAGACACTTTTTTACATGAGAGGTTTTGACAAAGTATTATGGATACAAGTGGAAATAAAACCTGTAATACTTCTATAGCTGAAATCCTCAGCCCAGACATAATTCAAAGCAACATATATAGTTGTTGTGAGGTGTTAGTGTTACTAATATCCCAGAATATATTTTCCCTAAAAAATGTGTGATATGTGATTCAAGGTTACCTTTCCAAATAATGTTGTGATACAGAGAATTTTTTTGTTGCAATACAGAGAAGATTTTTGTTGGATGCATTTTGAAGTCAAGTTATAAATAATAACATGATCCTGTTTTCCTTTGACAGAGTATCAAGAAGAAAAACACAAGTAAACAAGAGATGAGTACATACCTGCGATTCATAGTCTCTCGTATGAAGGAGCGGGTGAGTCTGAAACAGGGCAAGTGTTGGGTTGCACTGTAGAGGACGCATTGCAGTTGGCCATGTGTGACTGCAGGGAGCAGGGTTACAAGACAGTATCCTTTCATTTCCCCTGTCATAAGTAGTGTGTGTATTTCAACATACATTTACCATGTCTCATTGCTTGGTTTAGTATTATTCTGGCAGGAAGAGTTTATGCCATGGGCCTGTGACTCCTCTGAAATGGACATTTTTCAGGTTTGAGACACATGTAATCTGACAGATTGTGGATCTACAGATTGGCCTTGTGTATTCCCCACCTGAAATATTCCAAACTATTGCATTTTTTAAAATCTTTTTTGTGTGCATGTCTTTTAAGCAGTTTCTAACTGCAGTAACTTACACTGTCTCATCGTCCTTTCAGGCTATAGATCTAAACAAGAAAGGGAAGGACAACAAACATCCAATGTATAGAAGGCTGGTGCACTCAGCTGTTGATGTTCCTACTATACAGGAGGTAGAGTGACTTGCTTCCTAACTTCCACACTGCTTATGATGTCTTTTAACAGTGAAGATAAACCTTAAGGACTAAAACACTAATCCTGTTTAATTCTTCTTATGATCAGTATTCCAATATTGTATCCAGCATTGGATATGGGAGTTTAAAATTTCAAACTTTTCCTCGTAACCGAGGTAACAGGTAACCGAGTAAAACCGTTTTGAATGGCGCCTAGTTTTCAGACATAGAATATCCTCAATTCCTTTTGTACTAAGGTTTTACTAGGAGCTGTAGGTAGCTGAAATCTTTAGAGAAAGTACCCGTTATCTAAGTCACTGAACGGGGACTTGCCTGCCCGTGTTTGCGTATCTGGTCCAATGCTTTTGACCATATTCCAATTTTAGTCATTAAGGCCCTGTGTAGGTGGCAACTTCATAAACATCTAAATGATTAATAAAGAACCAATAGTTTTGTTGATCACAAAAAAAAAACCAAGACTCACTTAAAACATCTGTTTTGCATTAATTGTTCCAAAAATAAAGTACTAGTCAATATATTGTCCTTTTTTCTGAACCAAAGGTCTGATCATGACTCATGTAAATCAACTGCACATGGCCAAAATGAACAGCACATTCATCTTTTTTCATTGCTGCAACTGCATCACTATGCAGTGCTGTAGTATATTTTGACCTTTACAACCATAGATGTGAAAGCTGTTGTTTTGTTATGGTTACTGAAACACATGGATAAACAATAGCTTCACTGGCAATTTTGGAGACCAGTGGTACTGCCTGGAGTGAAGTACTGGCAGCAGTGGTTGAGCCTGAAAATAGGTCAGGTCTTCCTTTCACTGTGTCACCTTCACCTGCTTCCACAGAAGGTCTTTTGGCCTCGATGGCATCCTAAAAACAGATGATTTTTTGTTTGGTGATTGGAATTCTCATAGGTGTTCTTGATAGAGCACAACTGAAAAAGCTGCATTCCTTACCAGACAAAAGACCATACTAGGAAAATTAACTGCATGGCTCCACGTAGGCATTTGTTATGAGTTTGGAAGACTGAGACAATCAGCCTTCATCAGAAAAGACTGACTGTCAAGTGAAGATCCTGAAAGTATAAAGGCAGTCAAAATTGATTTGAAACTAGCTGGTATTTTAAGGTACAAAATATTCACTTTAGGGAATATATTTTAATTTGAACAAGTGTTCTGGGCCACACCTTATGATGAAGCGACTCCAGATTTATTTTGTTATAACCAAGAGAATTTTTTTTTTAAACTTAGTCAAGCACCTGTTTTACTTCTGGGCATTGCCTAAGGGGACCTATGCAAGCCAGTGTTCAGGTACTAATAAACCGTGTCACAGAGCTGTAAGTATTCCTTCTGTATGCAGGAAAGGCAGTGTTTAATCAGTGTTGCATAATGCAGATTTCTGTGAAAGCTTCTCTGCATGAAACAAGTACAGCACTGTACAGTTTTATCACAGTCCTGTTTTCTTCTGTGTAGAAAGTAAATGAAGGAAAGTACAGGAGTTACGAAGAGTTCAAAGCAGATGCTCAGCTGCTTCTACACAACACAGTGATTTTCTATGGAGGTAAAGTACTACACTTACTGCTTGCTTTATTTGATTTATCTCTATCTGTAGGAAACTCACAAGTTCAGGATTGAATTTGGCATTAGATAGTCTTAAATGTGGATGAGGTAATTTGAGAGCCCTTAAGAATCAAAGTAAGCTGCAAGATGACTTTGCAGGGTCTTTTCTGGCCCACCTCCTACACAACTATTTCCACCCTCTTTGGCTAAACCCATTAGTGGGAATTTGCACTTTTGCCATTCTGTTTCTTCTGCAGGCTGAGTCACAAGTCAGTCTATACTGTAGATTTCTGCCAGTATACATATGTTCTTCTAGAGTGGAAAGATGTCTGATCTCTCATGTGCTGTGTCAGCAGGA
>NW_010100182.1:90961-108160 GCF_000699245.1 Pterocles gutturalis
TGACACATATTTTTCACTCGTGCAAAATCTGACATATTGCAAGAGCAAACATAACTACATCCACACTGGAAGTGTCCTGCTGGTGCAGTGTGTGGAGGTACAGCAATCAGAGAAGCTGCCAGCCACTGGGAAAGTAATAAGTGACTGTTTGATATGGTGGAGCAGTCTGACTGGAAAAGGAAAAACAGCACCACCGCATCCAGAAACTGTAGCCAGGTCCTGTAACAAGGTTCTCCAGAGCCATCATTTCAGGAAGGATGTGGTTCTCCCCTGCATCTGGGAAACTGGGAGGAGGGTGGGACCAGTCTATTTTCAACATCAGAAGATCCACACTGTTGTTGGTAGGGAGAGATGTGAATGTGCTAATGGAGAAATACACAGGTGTAAAGGGAAGCACAGTGATAGTCTGTGAAGCATTACTGTGAGCAGAAATACTTATGTGATTGTTACCCATGTTACTGTCAAGTGTTGATAACAGAGAGCTGTGTTTTAGGACAATTACAGTGTGTCATTAAGGCACTAGCAGAGAAAGAAACTGGATCCATATTAAGAGCAACCCTGTCTCCCTGCTGCTGGAACTCAGATATGTGCTTGTATTGTTTGGTTTAAAAGCTCCCAACAGTATTTTTACATATAAATATGAAAGAGAAAACAAATATAGAACTGATTGTTAGAAAATTGTAAATGCAAGGGTTATCCAAGTGACTAAATCATGTTTTGCATTCTCAAGCAAGACAATTATAGCATGAAAGTCATCTCAATGACAGCTTCAGATCTTTGTGAGCACTGTGATCTTATTGTTATTGTTCATACAATTTATTTTTAATTTATAGCGGACAGTGAACAAGCTGATATAGCGAGGATGCTTTACAAAGACACATGTCACGAAGTAAGTAGTACCAAGTAACCAAGATGCATACAAGAGACTTGATTTTCATTTCAGAATCTAAGAAAATTATTCTTCAGATTACAAAAATAGAAAGGGTGTGAAGTTTGTTATAAATTTTCCCCTAACTTTGATTCAGAATTCCTTTTTTTTTCTTTTTAACTAGACTATCATTTGGAAAAAACTTTTTCAAATTTCAGTTTTGAAAATAATCTAGTAATGCATAATTGTTCTAGAAACAATTGTACTTGCTAATATAAATTGCACATGAGGTGAGATTCTGACTGAATTCTGCAACTGGCATTGAAACATTTCTCAGCATTCAGAGGAGACCAAATAATAAAGATAGGGGAGCTGTCACTCTTTCTCCGGTTGAATTACTTCTTTCAAAATGTAGTTTAAATATTTGATGAATTTAGAGAACTATTCTTTGCATTTTAGCTATAATAAATCATTAAGAATTGAATTAGTCTCCCCCTCTGCCTTGCTTTTCTAAAACATGAATGTTGTTTCTGCAGCTTTGTCTATCATCCACTCCCAGCTCACCTCGGTTTCACACCTCCAGTTGGCACACACAGAAGTAACTCCACCAAATTAGCAAGCAGGGCTAAAAAATTCAGCTACTTAAGAGAGAGGAATACTACTGAAGTCAAATACATAGGAATTTTTAGGCTTATTTACTTTTTTTGTTTGTTTTTCAGCTGGATGAACTGCAGCTTTGCAAGAACTGTTTCTATTTGTCAAATGCGCGACCTGACAATTGGTTCTGCTATCCTTGTGTATGTTGCTGACACAGATTTTTGTTTGTTTGCTTTTCTGTATAAAAACCTGCAGTTTTGCTGTCATTAATGCATTGAATATTCCATTTCAGTAGGCATGTTTCAAAAGTGTGGTTAAGGGTCTGTAAGCCCTTAATATCTTACACAAGTGAAATGTTGATTGAAGTCCAAAGCTGTAACAATATGGGTTATAAAACTTGGTTATCAGCCAGTTACAACAGTCTCACAAGAAAATAAGGAGCTTACAGAAATAAAACTTTGCTCCTGGATGAAGCTACAAAGACAAGTTTAATTTTTGGGCTGCTTAAGATCTCTGTTTTCAATAGACAGTTACACCCTTTTGAGACTTGTATTTTTTTACTTTGATCCAAGCAATAAATCTAACAGGGAAATGTGTATCGTAAGAACATAAAAATGAAAATAGCACTGGACATAAACAGCAACTGTATTCTTAAGATACTAGCATAGTATTACAGAAAAAATATTGTGGGAGAAATCCATATTATACATCATATCCAATAATAAATACAACATTTTTTCCAGATACCTAATCATGAGTTGGTTTGGGCCAAAATGAAAGGCTTTGGGTTTTGGCCAGCCAAAGTCATGCAGAAAGAGGACAATCAAGTTGATGTTCGCTTTTTTGGCCATCACCACCAAAGGTAACTTATTAATTCCATGTGCTTCTTTTTACAAACAATACTTAAAAGAATATATCTCATCTATCATGTTGTAAATCCTGGCTCAGCTAGATGCCAACATTAGAAAGACTGAATACTTTGCCATAATTGTTTCAGAAAGTTTAAAGCTCAGTCTAACACATCTGAAGTTGCCAAATGGCTCAGAGATTCCCTTTCTGTGGTTGCCGTAGGGATGTTACTTAATACCATTTTAATCAAAGAAAGCAAGTGAACTTCAACTGTTTCTTCAAATCAGTAGCAGCCTGCTAATCCAGGCCAAGGTGGAAATTGGACAAAAATGTGCACTTACTACCAGCAGTATTGACTTTGTTCAATTTTCTCTTCTGAGCAGACACATTGCAATTTTGTGTTTTAGTAACATAATATACATCACAAATGGTTCTGTCTCACTGCTAGAACATTGACAGAGCTCCTGCTGTGAGTGAGTTTGCAATTTCAGAGAATAACCCTTTACATTGGAATCTTCACTCTTTGAGATCAGCTTTTACTTCCAACTCCAATTGTTTGTTCAGTATTTGGGGAGGGTTATAGTAGTGTTACTACAGTGGATGTACTGATTTTTTTTTTTTCTGTTTGATTTATATGCCTATAATGTGAGGAGAGGAGACATTTGTAAAGTAATTCACAGTTGTTGGGAAGGTGCCATATTTTGGTGCATCCCAAAAGGGCCTAGACAATTCAGCAATAGTGTTTTATGAGGCTGGGTATTTAAATTGGTTTTAGTGTAACTTGCACAGTATATAACATGTTTTCATTTGTTATATGAACTACCAAGATTTTCTAATAGACATAAAATGGGTAAAGGATCCTTATTTGTGTTGCAGTCACAGAATGATTTACCTTGAATCTGTTTGCAAATGCAGCTTATCTTATTAGTAGTTTTGGCATTAAGTTCACACAACTGAGAAGTATTTAATAAAGTAACATGACACCTGTGGGATGAGATGCTTGCATCTTCCTAAATGGGCAAAGCACATTTTACTAGAGTGCCATTGCCTAGTTACTCTGCTGGACTTGGATGAAAGACCAAATGCCTGGTTGGTGTAAATTAGCATTGTTTCCTTGGCTTCACTGAAATTAAATTTATATTGCAAGAACTGAGAATCTGGCCACAGATATTGAACTTATTACAGTATTTACTCTGTTATGTAGATGTGTGTGGCAGTGATGTGACTTTTTCTTTAATGTCCAGTGCTGCTTGGTATAACCTTTCAAAATGTCAAGAGCTGCCCATCTAACTCTATGAGGACTCTGAAAATATTTAAGAGGACAAAGTACTTTGGAACCAAGTCACTGACATGAATTCAGTACAAAAGAACGTAACAGTCTCCACATGAGTTCAGTCCTGATAGACAGGGGCCCAAACTACAAAATGTCTCCATTTGAGGTGGTAATTTGGTACATTCCTTGACAGTGTTAGCAAAGTTGACATGGGCAAAATTGGATTAGCATACAAACTTTCAGTAAAGAAAGTGTGTCTGTGTCTGACTCGGGGCAGTTAGCAAGAGAGCAAGTAGGAGATGGGACTGCTGTTAGTGCTGGGTTTGTGTCTCACCAAAAATGAAGGAGACTCTCAGCCATAGCACCCACAGCTAACAAGTGCTTATGATAACAAAAATGTCTAACAGTATGCAGTCTGTTTTTTTTCAAAAGTGTTGAATATACAAAAATTCAGAGTAAAAAGGAACTGTTAGTGACTGGCCACTGTGAAAAACAGCTTTTGAAGTCAGTTTCTCGGGTCAAGATCCTTCATCTGTATGTAATGTTTCTGAACCTGTCTGTACTGTGTGTTCAAAAGGGCCTGGATCCCCTCTGAAAACATTCAAGATATCACGGTCAACATCCATCGGCTGCACGTGAAACGCAGTATGGGGTGGAAAAAAGCCTGTGATGAGCTGGAACTGCACCAGCGTTTTCTTCGTGAGGGGAGATTCTGGAAATCAAAGAATGAGGATAAAGGGGAAGAGGAGGCAGAGTCAAGTATCTCTTCTACCAGCAATGAGCAGGTGAGTGCTGCCACAAAGTTAGCAATCAATCAGGGCAATTTATTAAAGGGTACAAAGATGACATTTTTTATTAAGCTACTATTAAGTTAGCCTTGTGCTCTGTCTGCAGTTCTGTGATGACAAGAAGAGGGTTCAAAGGCTTATTTTCCCTAGGTTTTGTGGCTCAGTAATAGCAAAAATACAGTTTTCCTCTTTCCTCAGTTTCTTGGATGACCTCTGGGAAGCTTTACGGTGTTTGTCACCTACAGCACCTTGATGAGACAGACCAAGATTTCTAAAGTTAAATAGGAATGTTCAAGTTAAATGTCATGGATATCAGATAGACTGCAACACTGCCTTCTTGGACTCCCATCAAGGGACAGCCCTGTAGCTGTTCAGACTTTTCACAGCTGGACTGTATTCTGTGTTACAGATCCCTGAGTAACACCAACCATGACATTTTCAGACAGTCCAACTAAAGTTAGGTGCAAGCGTTGCACTTGAGGATCACATGACCAGCAACTGATTAATTAAAAATAATTCTGCAAAACAAGAAAAATTATACTGCTTTAACAAAGGTCAAAAGCACAAAGGGCCAGGATACAAAACTTTGCATTGCCATATGGAAATTCCCTTATCACAGCTGAACCTTGCTAGTCATTCATTGTCCAAGAGGGTGTTATATATTCACTATTACTGACTTGGCAGTAAGATTTTCATAGCTTGCAGGATGCTTCTCTGTTTTTTTGGCAGCCTTTTCTTTGGCAATATCTTTTTTCCTCATTTAAACCACTATCCTCTCTCTAAGTCTGTATTTTAAAAAATCAGCATGTTTTGACCCTCTTCCTTTGTCCTTTTGTCAAACAGATCTATCATCCAATTTGTGGCTAAAAACTTAAAGCTTACAAAACTGGATGTTGCTTTAAAGGGATGTTGCTCCTTATTAAAGTTGTTTTAGGCTTTTTTAGCCTGGTTTGCTTAGCTAACCCTTTGTAGACCCTTTATTTAATATTGTGTATGCAGTCATGCAACAACGTATGATGAAATGGGAAAAGGGTCACAAATAGTATTTTTGAAAAATAACAAGCATTTTCCCAGTTTTTCAGAAGTGTCAGTCATAGCATTTAAAGTGTCCATTTGTGTATTATTTTCTGTTCCACTGCAGCTGTTCATCCTTCACTTGGTTCATGCTTATACCTGTGTCACTGATTTCCCAGATACAGGAACATCAGAGTAGCTGTCAAACTCGGCGCTCTGCAGTAATCTGCAGTATCCCGTCACTAACACTAGCTGGTACTGGATGCTTCAAAGACAGGAGTAAGAACTTTGCTGTAGGCCATTGTAACGTAGTATGCTATAGACTTAGATCTCACCCTTCTTTCTATTGTTGGAGATTGGCTTTTATTCTGAAGCATTAAGTTTCATACCCCTCCAAACAGGCATCATCAATTACAGCAAGTCTGGATGATGTCACTATCTGTACATATATACATTCTCTGTATAATAATTACTGTTTCCTGGCTTCCAACAATATCTGCTGCCTAATTAAGGGTCACTGATACCAGAATATTCCAGAAAACAAGTGTTTGAACTAGTGTGAAATGAAAGAATGGATAAGGGTATTTTAGCAAATACATATTGAATGTTGGAACTTGTTCATTAATTTTGTTCCTTCGTGCAATCATAGTCATCAGTGATAATGTGGAAAGTTTATTTGTGCATTTCTCATTTAAGAACAGTATTCAGCTTTCTATTTGCTAAATTAAATAACTGCAAATAATAGAAAAGTTCATCAGCCATGTCACAATGAGTGCTACTTCTATGAACTGGTTTTTGGAATGATTCACTATACTCTTCTTAATGTTCACAGCTGAAGGTTACTCAGGAACCAAGAGCAAAGAAAGGACGACGTAACCAGAGTATGGAACTCAAGAAAGAAGTAAGTAATCTCAATTACCATATCTGTAGAGATAGCAAAGTACAAAAAGTCTGAAATTTTAATGGACACTCTGTTGGCCTCTGTAACCTTTTAGTTATTTTACAGTATTAATCTTACAAGTTCCAGCCCCATAGCTTGGTCCTCCCTGCTAGCAAACATAACTGCACCTCCCACATGTTCCCAGTGTCAACGGTCAGGTTATGACATTTTTTTTTAATGACAAATCAGGCTAGTTAGCAAGTCTAATTAGACAGTATTTTGCACGATCAAGAATATTAAGTTTATAAAATGTTGTATCCACCCTTGACTGTGGAATTTCCTTCCTTGTTTATCCAGCTTGCACATTGAGTGAAGTGCAGGAAACAAAGCTATGAACATGTAACCAAGGGACTGTATTATCTTACTTGTACACAAGGGGGCAGTTGCTGAGACAGCCATAAATCTCGTATTTCCTGACTTTAGAGTACTTTTTCCTGGCCCTGTTTCAGCTGCATGTTGAACACTAAGAAAAAGCTGCACATACTCACAGTCCTCGGAAGACTGTGGAGGGTTCAGTTTATTTTAGCATGAGTTATGTGGGATGGCCCTGGTGCCTGAAATACAGACATTGCCACTCCTAATATCTGATCACCTGCCTCCCAGTTGTGTCTGATACTGCAGGGCCAGCTCTGTGAGGCAACTTCATCGATGGATGCAGCGACATGCTGTTTGTGCTCCCTGGGTCACAAACTATATTCGAGAGCAAGATAGGGAGACCACAGTTTAGGATATCTCATAATTTTTACTGTGTTTTCTGTCAAGCAAATGCTGTAATTTGCTTCATGTATTTATGTCTTAACATTTGCCTTCTCAGCTCTGCTCGTATGTGACCAGTGATCCAGAAGACAATCACAGTGACCTCTTAGAGAGTAATTGGTTGCAAAAGGGAATACGCAGTCAGCCTCTTGGTTGGTGTGAGCAGTGCCACATCACGCAGACAATCACAAGCCCAGTCCTGAGCAAGTCTGGTGTTACCAGGACTGTGTGCGTTGTCTATCTGATAAATGAGCTTTAAAAAACTCTAGGTTAAAAAAAACCAAATAATTTTCATCTATGTCTTTAGACACTTCAAATATCAATAAGAGTTTGCAGGGATGACTTCTATGTGTTCTAAAGAGCAGGAACAATTGGTGTTACAGTGTAATAGCATAGGCTGCTAAATTCAGTACAGTACACTACAGTAACTATTATTTCTTTTTTTGATAATTGCGTAATTACAGAAAGCTTCTGTAGTCATCCAAGCCTAGTTCTGTATTATTGGAAGCAAGACTTAGACGCTCATTAGCCTTTCATCTTCAAAGCACCTTTGAAGTACTAATCAATCTTTGCAGCAATTCTATGAAATCAGTGGAATATTACAGACTCCAGTGAAGCCTCTTGGGCCAGAGTAAGCCCAGAGTTTGCCAAAATAATTCCGGCACCTTGGCCATGCAGTTACAGTCTCTTCAGGGAAAATGGTAGGGGGGAAAATCTATAGCAACCCATAGTAATCCCAAGGGATCTGCATTCAGCATAAACTCTGATGTTGGTGGTACTTTTTGGGAGGCAAGACTGGTGAGTGTGGCACACTGACGCCATACGTTGCTTCCTTCTGGAGGGCTCCTAGCTGTAGTCAGAAAAGCCTGACCAAAGAGCCTACCCACTGTCATACTGGTTTACTGGTTTTCCTCAGCAATTCCATGTCCCATTAGCACTAAAAGTCTTCAACAGACACCTTTCACATTAATTGCGCTGGCATTAGTCATCTAACATTTTTTCTTCAGGGGGAACTGAAAGTTAACTTGTTCTCTTTTGATACCTGGATTTACAAGTCTGTTCTTTCTCTGTAGGAGCCAGAACCTGAAACTGAAGCAGTAAGTTCAAGCCAGGAAATTCCCACAATGCCTCAGCCCATTGAAAAAGTTTCAGTCTCAACTCAGACCAAGAAGTTAAGTGCCTCTTCTCCAAAAATGCTGCATCGGAGCACCCAGACCAGTAATGATGGAGTATGTCAGAACATGTGCCATGACAAATACACCAAAATCTTTAATGATTTCAAGGACAGGATGAAAGCTGATCACAAAAGAGAAACCGAGAGAGTTGTGCGAGAGGCAGTGGAAAAGGTAACACTTGTTGAACACCTGCACTCTGGTTTGAGGGAAGGAGGAGTGTGGATTTTTTTTTGACATTCTTTTCTACTTTTGTAACATCCACCATTAAGAAAATGAATAAAAAAATCTTTTCTAAAGAGACCACATAAAAATAATCATCTTTATTGCTTTTTAGACCACCTCTATACCAACAAACCTTAGTTTAAACAGAAAACTCCTGCTTTTTTTGATTCTTGTCCAGTGAAATCAGTTTGTGATCCAAAAATGAAACTAATTGTTCATTCATGAGTGTCCATTTCCAAAGCCTTTGTTTCCATTGTCTAGTGTGTTTGTAAACAATGGCATTGTTTAAGTGCTATTCATAAATAACTCTTCTTTTGTCAATCTTCCGACCTAAACATGAAATACATTTGCCGAAATTTGTTTAAATTTTCTTATCTAATTATAATCTCTTTAAAATTCAATATCTACTCCTGAGCTGGTCACCTTTGGCTGGAGAGAGCAGGGCAATTTAGAGGATAATTTGTCTGATTTAACTCTTAAGTTCCTGTCTTAAGACAAGATGAATTTCCTTCTAAACTATGGAATGAACCTAGGGAGTTTAGGTGTTAATCCGGTAGGATTAAGACACCAAAATTTTACATAACTGAGCAAGGGGAAAGGAATCCCACCAACAATGAATACTAAAAGGTACCTTTTACTGAACTCAGGGGTGTTCTGTTTTGTATTTTCCATTGTGCTCTTGCTGTAGATTTATATGCAGTTGTAGATCTGGAAAAGACAAAACCTTTGTCTAAGATAAATTCATAAATTTGTAAACTAATTGTTGACAAAATATACATGGAAATTATTTAGCTGGTTTTGTAGATGCTTAGTGGAATAGAAATACGGTAACATTTTTATTTTGAGTGTTTCTTATGGGATGGGAGTTTTGTTATAAATCTAAAGGAGAGAACTTTTTGTTTTCTAAATAGGAGAAATCTCTAATTATGTGTTCTCCACCCACATCAGTAATAGAGATTTAAAGAGTAGGGGTTTAAAGAAGATGCTTTTATTCCAATAGCTGTCCATTGACTTGCTTTCTTGACTTTCTTATGGCAGCTGCGTACAGAGATGGAAGAAGAGAAAAGGCAGGCTGTGAATAAAGCTGTGGCCAACGCACAAGGAGAGATGGACAGAAAATGTAAGCAGGTAAAGGAGAAATGCAAAGAAGAATTTTTAGAAGAAATTAAGAAGCTAGCAGGCCAGCACAAGCAACTGATTTCCCAGACCAAGAAGAAGCAGTGGGTAAGTGTCAAGAATTTATTACAAGAGAACAAGTGGAACTGTATAATGCATACTGCAGGCCAACTGAAGGTGATTTCTTCCTTACTTTTACCTGCACCACTCTTTCACTGGTCTTTCAGCTTTAAGGTTTTTCTCCTTCATATTACTGCTTTCAAATTTTCTTAACCTCCAAATTTCAACTCAAAGTTCTGATTACTTTCCATCTTAATTATGTAGGCATTAACAGCACCATCTTCTTGAGCACAATCAGGCATTAGTATAAAAATATTTTTTCTAAATGCAGTTTTACTCCATATAAGGCATGTTTTGCATTATCTTCACATTCCTTTGATCTGAAGGCCCCAGAGGGTACAATATCTGGCTGCATCAATTTTAATTCCCCTGCTAATAGTGCTGGTAGTGATATCCTTTTGGCTTTTTCCTCTCCTAGCTTTTTCTGTAGCTCTTTTATGTTCTTTTGTATTTAAAACATGACTTTGTGAAATGTATTTCCCTCCCTTGTTTAGTCCTTAAGCCCAAATCTGCAGCATTGCCTACAAAAAAACATGTTTGTACACCCTTTAGTGAAGTGGAAACAGACATTTAACTTACCATTCTGTCATGCTGCAAACTTTTCCCTATTTTTGTTTGGTTTGTGTCTCATGTTTTCTTTTCAACCCTGAAGTGTATTCTTTCCCATGGCTGTAGAGCATCTATTCAAACACTGCAAATACTCTAATACTGTGCTACTAGTCTTTAATGAAGCATGGGTGGGAACTGTTCCGCTGAGAGGCAGGGAGCCTGGCACACGTACAAACTTTGCTTTTTGCTAATTGTGATAGAACAAGGAAATGAAAGCCATCGTTCAGGAAACCACAGTGTACTGTAATAGCTGTCTATAAAATACAGTAGGGTGGATACAAGATTTTCTACTCACTCCTTTTGAGCTTTGATTTTGCCAGATGCAGCTGAGGAGCGTGCGAGTGCCTTGCCACAAGATGGCACGCTGATGTGCGCAGCGATGGATGGACAGCCCTGTCCGCTGCCACTGCTGCCGGGGGCAGCCAGCCCCGGCTCCCTCCTGCAGCTCCCATTTGTTTTCCCTTGTAAAGGGCTGTTTGTTTATGTTCAGCCTCATTAGTCTTTGTTCTTACAGATGAAACGATGGTCCCTGCAGAGAAAACTCTGCTCTGCAGAAGAGTGAAATAAATACTGAGGCGAGACAATCAGTTGCTGACTATCACAGTTAAGAGTTTGGGTTTTTATAAAGAGAAATGCTCACTTCAAATGCCAGAGCTCCTGTAGAGTCTTTGTTTCTGTTCCTAGTAGAGATTTTACTGTGGGTATTACATACTGCAGTGCTTGGGTCTCTGTCAGTTAGAAAATTCCTCCCTGCCTACCTGTCTCTGCAGACCAGAGAAGTTATTTAGATCTCTGACTCGATCAAGTTACTGTGCTTAATGAGTCACCAGCTACTGGTGTCTGCATGCGTGCTATTGCCTGTGGCACTTGAGAGGGAAATTGAATTGCCTTTACCCACTGCAAAACTACATCAAATTAGCTCTCGTCTGTCAAAAGTTAAGAGGGCACGTGTGAACCATTGCCACCGTTCAACTGATCCGCAGTAACTCAATCACAGTAACTGGGCTGTGAGTCTGGACTCAGCTATAGCTGCTCTTTGGTTTTTTTGAAGGCAGGATTTATGAAGGAGACTCCTGAGACTTACCTTCATCTGCCCCAAGGTGCCTTTACCATGTCCTTTAGCCTAATCAGAGAGTGCCTTGGTACCACATCACTGCATCTTACATTCATGTGCGTAAAGGTGATTGACTGTCTGTCAAGGCATCATGCAGGCAGCTGGTTTGCATGTGGTAGGAGAGGGAGGGTAAAGATAAACACCTTCGCATTCAGGCTGATGGATCTGCCTGCCAACACACAGCCTCAGGCGGACTCCCCAGTGATTTTTCCTTCAGTGGTACTAATGGCAGTCCCTGGTGTGTAGTACCGCTCTTGTATGCTGCTATTATAATAATGATACCTCCTTACCAAAATCTCATGTGATTAACACACATGCTAAATGAGTTTTGGTGGCTTTGCTTTTTAATTAGAAGCAGAGACCTCTGGTTTTGCGTAATGCAGATGTCTAGGCTTGGGGATACAGCTGCTATTATTCACACTATATTTGCCTCTTTCTCGTACCTAAAAAAAAATCCAGTCAGGATGAAGGGACCGTTGTGCTGGTGGTGTACAGGCACACGAGAAGATGCGCTCCCAGCTCTCAGGAGCTTAACACATAAAGAACAACATTTTCTGTTGCTGTAACTGGTCACAGTCCCCTTGGCTTAACCCAATTTCATTTTTATGTGCCCAGAAAATTTGGATTTAATACAAATACCTGAAATAAATAGCAAACAAACGAAAGAAATTTAAAAGCAGGGGTAACGATCATGAGATTATGCAGTTTGATGGCCTCCAGAATGCAGGTCAGAGTGCCAATCTTGATAGTGGTTCTTTTTTTTTTTTTTTCCCAGTTCTTTTATTTGCATATAAACCTCATTTAAATTGGTGCATCATTAATTTTTAACTTCTCTTTCAATTATATTCACATGTATATTTATTCTAACTTACAACAGGTTGTTTTTAAGTGAATGAGCATTGTCCAGGATGTGTACTGTCTGAAACAAAACCCCAAGTGATTGATAATGTTTAGAAAGACTAAAATACAAAGAAAAGAGGAGGCCTGAGGCCAGCTGGCATTTTGCCTTCTCTGCTACATGTGCTGGTACCAGCTTAGATGACACTGTTTTCCTTTTGTAAGTGGAGATTTACATCCCACACTTACAGCCAGCATATGTAAAGGGAAGTGCAGGACCCAGATCAGTTGTCCTCTCCTGTCTCAGCTTTGTTTGATCTCTCCAAGCAAGCAGATGTGAAGCTGGTCTCTGGGCTCAGGCCCATGCTGTACGTAATGGAGAGACACAGCTGTTCCCTGCACCTTTCCAATGGATGATCCTAATGGTTCCCACAGGCTTGTGGGCAGCCAGCGACATGAAAAACCAGGAAAATAGCTCTCAAGAGGACACTTGTTTGGAGACATTTCTACAAATAAATTTCTCTGGAGCTGAGTTATAAAAGGAAAATGGAGAGGTTCCCTCCTCCTGCAGCTAGGGCAGTCCCTTTATTGCTGATGTAAATAAATTGTTATCGGCTTAGACAATGCAAATGGTGGCTTTCTTGGATCTGTCTTTTAGTAGTGTGTAGGGTTGTTGTGGTTTTGTTTTGTTTCAAGGCAGTTGGGTTTGTTTTCCTTGTAATTGTCTGTTTTATTAGCAATGCTGTAGCTAGACAGGACATAAAAAATAAATTGTGTGTTACTCTGGTTTGATAGCAGCGTGCACAGACTGTGTGATATCCCTCCCTCTGTTCCCCATCATGCAATAACCTTTTCAGATTTCGTTCTTAAAGATACCCCCTGATTTTGAGCAGACCAAACTCAGAATGACAAATCCGAGATTATTAGAACCGGGCTTTCAAGGGTGCTGAGTGTGTCTCCTTTAGCAGCAATGCCACCCTGCTTTCCAGGAGGCTGTCAGAGTGACAGTTCTGCAGCACTCCCTTGAGGGGAGACAGGGCACATTGCCCATTGGGGTGCCGTACCTCCTTGTTGACAACCAGTAGTGTTGACCACCAGCATTTTGATTCCCTTTTTTAGTTCATCAGAGGCCACAGGTTTATCTTCCAGCTACCAGGAAAGTGGGGGCGTTCTGTGTGTTCCAGGGTAGAAATCCGGTAGAAATCCTCTTTGCTGCAGTGCTCCCCAGAACCAGGTATTTCTGCAGGAATCACGGGCTGGGCAGCATCTCTTCTTTCAGGAGCTTTGTGCCATCCTCGCAGGCATGACAAGGGGCAAGAGCCCATGTAGCCATCCAGTGTATGCCAGGCCTTCTTTGGTTTCTGGAAGACTTGGAGGAAAAAGCCACTTTCTTGCTTTTCTCAGTAGCACTGATGTAGCACGAGGTTTCGTTTTCATCAGATCGCAGCGCTCTCTGGCAGCCAACAATCCCCAAAGACAGCAGCCTCCCTGCAGACCTACCCTAAATGAGCTGTAACAAACCACTCAGTAATTAATTATTTTTTTCTCCAGTAATGTTGTTGTGACTTTTGAGATATTCCTAGCCCAAAAGGATCTTCCCCAGCAACCTCTGGACAGGGCAGGCTTGTAAAGAAACCTCAGAAATGCTGATATTCAAGGTTGAGCAGAACCTGTTTGCACCAGAAATACCTGTTGATTTATTGCAGCTTTTAAGACATAGATCAGGATGCTGTTATACAAAGGTAGGGTAAAAGATGGTTCCTGCATTGTGTGGCTGAAAAATGTCAGTCCACTGCCCTGAGAGATAACTTTTCTTGCGTGAGAGATGATTTTTTCAAAAGCAATAATCCAGACTCCGGAAAATAGGAAAGCATTGTGCAGATTTGCTGAAGATTGCTGCTTTGCTCAGCACGTGTGAAAAATGCGCTCCTGTCTGTGGATGCCCCAAGCATAAATAAAAGAGAAGTATTGCTGAGCATGTGCTGGTGCATCCACGAGCAGGTGAGAACACTCGTGCATTGATAAGGAGGGATCCTGTGAGGGTGGTAATCTCTTCTCGTTTGTTCTCTCCAGTGCTACAACTGTGAAGAGGAGGCCATGTACCACTGCTGCTGGAACACCTCCTACTGCTCCATCAAGTGTCAGCAGGAGCACTGGCATGCTGAACACAAACGTACCTGCCGCAGAAAAAGATGAAAGAGTTATTCCTCCCCTAGAAAACCATCCCGATGATTGCTATTCTCAGACACAGCGGTTTTTGTTTCCAAGAAGCCAAAATTGTTTAGAATTTGCTTCCCATTTTGCACCAGCCTTTAAACACTTTTCGTAAATTTGCACAGTAGTTTCAATCTTCTGTTTAATGCTCCTCCAAAATTTTGTCGGCAAAATGAATTTAACATCTGTGGGAGCAGGTTACTTCAAATAATTTTAAACTAGAGGATTTGTTGCATTTTCAGCAAATTTTACAACATTTTTAGGTTTTACAGAGATTTTAATCTTTAAAAACAGCAGATCTAAAAACAAAAAGTCATGCAAGTTTAACAAAAGGAACATTTAAAAAAAAAAGCTAGGTCTGAATGTAAGAAGTATAGAACTGTTTCAGAAAAACGAAGCGTACTACCTTGATGTAACATTTATTTCTTAACCTTGTTGAGCTGGTTTTGTTCAGCTTAATTTTACTGTTTAAAGGCATTATCTATTGGTTATACCAGTGGGTACATGATTGAATTTAGGGAACAGGGTTAACACAGCAGGTGCTAGTCCTGCGTATTTTTTCTTAAATATTTCCCAACTGTGTTTTATTTTCATTATTTCTTTTCAATATATAACTTTTATAACAAAATATTAGCTTTGATCTTGTAGTTTAAAATCACAGGGAACTGGGGTAATCTTTTACTGAGCTGGATCTTAGAGAAAAATGAATATTTAAATTTTGAAGTTTGCACATTTCATCTTTGTCCTAACATGAGTGCTTGTAACAAGAATAAGAAAAGCCAAAAAAACAACAAAAAAAAAGCAACTACCTTTATTCATCCACAGAATTATGAGGCATACAAATTTCTTTATTGCGCCCCTCCTTCAGCCTCCCCAATCCAATGTCATTTGACTGCCTATGATCTGGTGTCACCTGGTCCATTGTAACTTGATAATAAAAGGAGAAAAAGCACTTAAGTTTCACAGAAGCCGTTATGTTTGTAGTAATGGGTCATTGCCTAATAATGAGCTCCATCACTGTACTCAGAATGAAGAATAATGCATGTTAATTTCCTTGTATTAAAGATGCCGTGATTTGTAAAAAGTCTGTATTTTGCGGAATGTCTGGATTAAGAAGCATTACCAATAGGAATGGATCGATAGTTGAAAAATGATTTTCTTTTTGTTTGTTTTATATATAGATATATGAATTGCATCCATGTTCAGAGACAATTTTTTAAATAGATGTAAAGCTTACTTAAATAGCTTTTCTTTTAAAGTGTCTCCGCATTTTAGTTTCTTTCAAAGATTGGTCTTAGACTGAGTCATATGCCCATTAATCATCCAGCTATTTTTTGAGAAGTTAGAGGAATAATTTGTAAATATTTATTTAGATCTTTGATATTTATTGAAAGCAATTACATGATGGAACGATGGAAGCTGAAGAATCGGGAGGAAAGCCTTTAAAAAAGTTTTCTCTAGGATTTGTCAGGGTCATTGTAAAGATGAAAATATAACTAAGACTTCTGTGAACTACCACTGAAATCCTGATCTTTTTTACTTACAGTGGTGATATAAGTTAATTGACTAGATACTGCCAAATAATGCCCAATATGTTGCAGAAATTAAGTGGTAAGTTGATTGGAAAAAATAGTAAGTAGATGGTAACTTGTATTACCACAGCTACATTATTGCCTGATAAATGTGTAATTAACTTTTGTCGCCTCTGTGTTGTGACTGTAAAACACTTCACAACTAAAAATCAATCTTGTTCGATTACTTTACAAGTTCCAAAACTTCGATCCACCCCTATGAAAGCAAGTTATTGTGGAAATATTTTTGGTGTAAAATCATTCCAGAATATGTAATATTTAACTGATAGCTGCATGAAAGTAAGATTCGTGTTACTTTGGCTTTTTTGTCTCTGTTGACACGGTTGCACATTTCCAAGTTACTACAGCGTGAAAACTGTGTGTTTTAAAGAAAAAAAAAAAAAAAAAAAAAAAAGATTGTGGCCTGGTTTTGTATAAGTTTTAGGTAAAATTACAATTGATTGTTTTAGGAATAATGATTTAAAATCAATTTTTCTGCAAATCATAAAGCTATATTAAAGTGTTGAGCTTAGCCACTATGCACATTGTAATTATTCATTGTGGCTGTCCAGTTTATGATGCATTCTGGCATTTTGTAAGCTGCTCTGACTAGCAATATATAGAGTCATTTAATGTGTTAACATTGGTTAATAAATGTATTTAAAAAAAAAAAAAACCTGACTGAAAGTGTCTGTGTTGCTTTTGGCCCCTTGTCCTGACGTCCTTGGGTGGGCACGCATGAGGCTGCTATTTTTACTTGTCCTCACCTAGAAAGACCGGGGCTGTGGATCGAGGACCTGTGCCTGAACTCGCAGGGACCTTGCTCCTGACTTGAGGTGAGCTGGCAGGTCCCTGCAAGGGCTCGAGCACTTAACATGCCTCTTGGCACCAGAGTTAATCTGTTCAGCCCGTTCAGGGCCAGCAGCCTCCGAGGGCTGTGTCCGTCATGTTCTGGTTTTAATGCCAGGTCGTGCGCTGCTGGCAGCCAGGCTGGGGCTCGCAGACCCCCTTCTCCGCGCTGCCTCTCACTGGTGGCCCTGCCCTGCCTCCTCCCCAACCCAGGCACCACCCCTGAGCCGGTGCCTGCTGCATGTTAATAAAATTACTTTATCAGGAGGGACTGAGGGGACTCTATG
>NW_010100182.1:108257-110354 GCF_000699245.1 Pterocles gutturalis
TTACTGACTGCTGGCGAGGTGCCCGAGGGAGCCGAGGGTTCATGCTGGTGCTGCTGCTGCCCACGGAACATGTCCCATGGCCACCCTGAGAAGAAAGGGCCATCTGGGGACAAGCCACAGGCAGGACAGGTTGTCCTGGAGCCCCATTGTGACTTTGGGGCTGCAGGAGGGACTCTCTGGGCCTTAGTTTATCCGTGGCAATTAAGAATTTCCCTGTGGGAATTAAGACCTGAAAAAACCTGCTAGTCCCAGGGGAAATAAAATAAAATAAAAATATTTTAAATATTTAAAGATCCCTCACAAGTCTCTTTTATTGTTTTGCTATCCAGACTTTTCTGTTCTTATGAGTCACAGCATTTTAGCCAAGAGTGCAAAATTTATTCATTCATATTGATGAAATTTGATTAAATAAAAATAACCGGTGTAGTGCATGTATTGCAAATGAATCATTTATGCTGAATCGAGCCAGCAAAGCAGGATCAGTAGAAGCAGCATCCCCCTTGAGCACCTTTCCCAAGCCTTCTCCCCTCTCGATGGCTGTTGGCAGCCTCCAAGCACAGCACCGCTCACCACTGGCAGAAATCCCTGATGGAAACGGCCCTCGGCTCCCCTCAGGTGTCACTAGTGGGGCCAGTATTGGGCCAAACAGGTTAAATGCTTTGGAAGTGCCACGACAGCTTCCCACCCCACCACATAACGTGGGTCATCCCCCCTGCTGGGCCCTGTCACTGCCACCCCTGCGAGGCAGAGGAGGACGTTTGTCCTTGCGCTGCCCCAAATCCACAAACTTCCTTGTATCAGAAAGCTTTGGATGAGCAGGGGTTTCTCTGAGCTGCAGCGCCTTCGCTACTGCAGATGGGGCTGGATCCTAGTGCTCCTAGAGCATCAGCCTTAAAGGCATTATTTGGCTTTTTATTCCTGGCTTTTCCAAATTTTATCATAATTTTTTTTCTTATTTTTCTTATTTTTATTACTTTATTTTAATGAGGAGCAGTGGTTTCTGCCTCCTGCTTCCTTTAGGTGGAGTGAGCTGCCCAGCTTAGGGCTTGTTTGCCTTTCCGGATCTTAAATGACCGAGTATGTGAAATATGTTTGGGATATGTTACCGGTAGTTAGGGGCTACCCGGCCAATTTTAGCCTCACCGAGTAAGAGCACATATGTGAGCTGTACATGTGCTTTCCAAATGCTTACATAAATCAAACTGGTGGGGAATGACACACACCAGGAAGAACCTTCTTGCATGGTTTCATGTTAAGGAAATTCAATTGCAAGTGGAAGGATCCATCCATTTGTGAGAATAATACAGTATTTTTGGTTTTAAGTGGGAGCTAACGTAAAAAAGAACTATCTTGGACCTTCCAAAACACTAAAAAAACTGTCATATTTTATCTTCATAAACCCTATTTCCAGATGTCAAAGGGACTGAAACTATGTTAGACTCTGCTCTGAGTAATGCTCTTTTTAAAAAAGAAATGTTGGGCTGCTAAAGGTTCAAAATTGTAAAATGAGAGAGAGAACTGAGAGAAAATTAACTCTAAATTGCCCCTCCTGCTCCCCGTGGCCATGCTGACCCCAGTCCCATGGCGCTGGAGCTGGCGGTGAAGTGCGGGAAGATGCCTTCAGGCACAGCAAACAGCGATGGAGGGGCTGAAATTAAATACAGCGCCTGCTTTGCAGATAATTGTTATGTAGAAGGGCACTAACAATTGAAGATTATACAGAAGAAAGGCCGGCAGAACGAGAACGGGCCATGCTAAAAGGCAGAGAGATGCGTTTGTTTACGGAGCCATCAGCCAGTTTCTGTCAACTCCCTGCAAGTGAAAGCTAAGCTGGCGTAAAGCTTCAATGGAAACAGGATTTGCCCCAGAGACGTACCCAAAAATAAACTTGATCTGCATAGGGAAGACACTGCGAAGCTGGTTATGCAAAATGCTTTACTAGTGCTTGGAAAAGGACTCTGCAGCAGAAAACAATGGTTATTAGTAAAACCAGAGGAGTATTTTGTTTTTAACCATTTAAAGTATCTTTCGCAGCCAGTGCTGCAGGTGGCTCTGGGCGCTGCGGGCTGCCCACGAGGTCCCTGCCTGTCCCCTGCT
>NW_010100182.1:110408-130570 GCF_000699245.1 Pterocles gutturalis
ATCAGGGCCCCGTTAACTGTCCTCCTTAGGAGGAACCAGAGCTGTTTGCACGCTAGAGCTGTTGGGTCTGGGGTGGTGTCAGGAAGGAGCAGAGCGAGGCAGCCGAACCCCCGCAGCGCAGGCGGCGCAGGCAGTGTGGTGCGGGCAGGGAGCATCCCTGCTGCCTGTGCTGCAGCTCAGCCCCTGCCAAGGAGCAGCACTGGCTCCTTCCCGAAGAAAAACCATGGCCAGAAACTCTGCCACGCGTGGCTTATGCACTAGAGAGAGCATTTCTTTGGCTGCTGCAACGCTTGACCAAGTGACGGAGCCTCTCCCTCTCTTTTCACAAGTCTGCAAAGACCGTGAATGCTGGAAAGCCTTCTATATTTTCCCTGCAGAAAGGAAAGATGTGCAACTCAGTAATGCAATTGCTTGTTACTTTTTTCCTGCAGACACAGGAGCCAGCAGCATTTTAATTCCAGGCTCCCTCCTTTCCGCAGCCTCCCTGCCGCGAGCAGCCGCTCTGCACTGACGGGCTGGTGGGAGCCCGCGCTGGGGGCTGAGCCCCAGCCCAGCACCGCTGCGCCCTGCCCACCGGCAGTGTGGCCACAGCGTCTCTGGGCTGTATTTGGATGGGCCCATGTTTCATTTGGCTTCACTGTGTTCAGAGGAGTTTGCTCCTGTGCAGAGGCCCTCACAACGGGCAGGGGAAGTTCTCCAAAGGCTTTTGCTGGAGCAAATGCTGCCCTGAAGGGCATTTCAGCCGTTTCTTATCATTTACTAAACTCAAGTTAATCGCACAATCACATCCCTCTGACCTCAAATGTCGTGTGTGACTCCATTGGTGCTGCAAAGCGGGGTTCCTCCTCTTGCTTGTCCCCCGTGGGGGACGCTGGGCTCGGGGTGCTCCTCCAGCCTGGTCTCCCCCCATCAGCTGGGGGCAGGGTATCAGCTCTGTGCCAGCCCCAGGGGGCTGATGGTGCTGAACTGCAGAAGAGCCCTCTGAGATGCTTGTGTACTTCCTAACGGGAACCATATGGGCTGGTGAGGAAGGCGTGAAACTCCTGCCACTCTTGAAGGACCCTAATGAAAATGCTCTCCCTTTGAGTTACAGTTGATCCATATTTGAAACCAAAGTTAAATGTGGGCTCAGGGATTTTTTTTTTTTTTGAGTGTAACTTGGAGTGCAGGTCTGCACTGAGCAAGTGCTCTCAACATGCCCCCTGATTATTATTCTTCCTGTGGCTCAGCATTTTAAATCAAAACTGGATATACAGAACAAATACATTTTGCCTAAACTTAAGTCTACTGCCAATTGTAACTTGCATTTCTTTTTGCTTTCTCCGATGCTTACACTTTGTCTCATCTCACTCGGACTCATACATTGCATCCTGACTTTGTCTCTGTCCTGCAGATGCTTTGGCTTTATTGTGCTGGAGAATTAAATGGTGCCGT
The DNA here is from genome assembly GCF_000699245.1 of Pterocles gutturalis. Taxonomy (NCBI): domain Eukaryota; kingdom Metazoa; phylum Chordata; class Aves; order Pterocliformes; family Pteroclidae; genus Pterocles; species Pterocles gutturalis. The sequence goes on from NW_010100182.1 coordinate 111,843, forward strand.
TAGTTGTAACTAAAGTGCAATGAAAGCGCATGTGTCCACATGCACACGCAGCAAAAATGCAACTGCACTGCTTTCACAGAGAGGCTACAACACTGTTATGTGATCCACTGGAAATGGGAACATTTTAACAAAAGTTTTCATTTAAGAAAATCTGTTTTTTGTTAGGAAATACTCAAAATTGAATGATCTCTAATAGTAATTTTATTATGGCTTAAAACAGCAGTTAAAAGCCTCTTGTTCTGTTAAAAGGCTTTGCCCTGAGATGAAAAAATACTTCTGTCCTTTGAATGAAAAATAATTACAGCCGAGATCACACAATTTTTTTTCATTCTCTTTACTAACCAAAGAGCTGTAAGAGGAGGGAAGGGAAGAACTTAAACGTTCCCCATTCAGCTTTTGCTGGCCCTGCACTCTGGACCGGCAGGATGGGCTGTGGGCTTCCATGGCCTTGGATACTCAGCGCCTGCCCTGCACCACACAGGCACCTTGGGGCTGTGCCTCTCCATTGCTGCCCCGTGCCGTCACCCAGCTTTTGCTGAGCCGCAGCCGCTGCAGCACGGCCACGCAGGGCAGCTGTGGGACCCTGCAAACGCAAACGAGTGTGTATCCTCACCTCGGTGTGCAGCTATGTGTGGTGGCAAGAGAAGGGAACACACAAAAAGAAAATCCTCCTGTGGGTTTCAGGAAAGTATCTGAAACCAAATGTTTGAGAGAGGCATCCTAGAAATGTTAATGAGCAAGTGTGTCTGCAATGGAAAGTTTAATTCCTTTGTATCTCCTCTGCCACTAATTTCCTTAGGGTGGTTGTTGTCTCAAATTCTTGCCTTCCTCTGCTCCGTGAATACTGGCCATACCATAGTCCCCTCCCAACCTTGCCTCATGGAAACATTATTTTCCTCTTTCATGCAGCTGCTTTTCCTACCCTTGTCTCCTCTCTGCCCTTCCCTGCTTCAGTCCTGCGCTTTCCCTGGTACAGACCTGGTTTCGTTTTTTAGTTTCCTGACCCTTTCGGGTTGGGATAACCTCTGTCCTTGTCTTGCACCACATCTGTCCTCCCACCTCCACACCTTCCCTCCCTTGGCTGGGTGCAGCAGCTGGTGGGTCGTTCAGACAAGCCTCCAGCCTGAGTGTGGGGCTCAGAGCAGCATGGCTGCGTGTCCTGGCACCTGGAGCTCACTGATGTGAAACAGGCTCACCTAGGTGAGAAAATCAAAATGTAGGCACCTAAAATTAGGTACCTTGTACAATCAGGTTAGATAGTCTCAATAGCTTGACCCTTACCTCCACAAGCCAATTTCTCATTTCTGGCCTTACCTCCCTTCTACACCAAACCCTCTTCCTAAACTTGCCCGTCACCTATGGTTTCCTCCACTGGTGTCTTCGTCAGCAGTGACGGCTCAGCACAACTCCCTCATTGCCTCTCCCCGGCATCTCCAAACCTTTCCTACAGGCTGGCACTCCCATTTGGAAGCCCTTCTCTGTTGTGATGCTTCCACCAGCTTCATCTCCTTCAGAGCCCTCCACAGGACACTCCCTTGCATGAAGCCCATCATTGTTCATCTACCAAAGCAGGAAATTAAAGCAAGATCAACTTTGTGCCTTTAGGATCAGCCCATTAACTGGCCATAGAAGTATAAAATTTTGCAATAATTTTAAATATTATTATTAGTTGTGTTGTGGGATCCCTGGGGCAAAGGCTTTGTTTTTTCTCCTGGGTGGATCATACAGAAGACAATAGGGCTTTGACTTTAAAGAAATACTGTCCATGAAGACCAGAAGGAAGTATGAGTGCTCCTGGTACTGATTTTAACTGGTGTGAGGCAGTATAACTTGCAAAGAGCCATCAGTCTATGGTTCATCTTAAATGCCATGCAGGTTCCAGCATCACAATGCATGCCAAAAATACATGGAAACGAGCTGATGCTGGTTTGCTGGGCAAGAAAGGGAGAGCTGCTGTTTCAAAGATGTTGACCTCAGTGAGGTACAGCACAAATGAGGCAAGCCTTGAGATGAGTTTTGGTCCAGCTTTAAGGTGATACACCTCAGAAGAGAACAGAAAAACCCTGGGAAGGACAGCCTGCTTATCTAAATCATGATAAGGTGGGTGAGAGGTTTTGGGAAGGTGGGCTGCCCAATGAAGCACTCTGGATACCAAAAAATATCTCAGGTTGAACTTTTAATTTTATCCCCAAATGAAATGATTCATTTCTCCTTTTAGAATGTAGAATCTAGTTGTCTTTCCCCCCTGCACACCCCTTCAAATCTCAACCAGTTTTAAGCAAAAGGTTCTTCTATTAAAACAAACACACACAGAAAATTCAAAATCAGGGTCAGCTCTTACCCTGGGGGCAGGGAGGGTCCATCCCCACTGGGATGATCTTTCTGGGCTTTACCTCTCCCTGCGCTGCCTGTCCAGCTGTGACCCATGCCAGTGCCTGCCCCAAAACCACCTGCACGCCCCAGACAGAAAACACAGCAGGGATCTGTATCCCCAAGGTTGCAGAGAGGGGTCTGTGACTGCTCAGGCTGACTTGAAAAAGCTGTGTTGGAGCAAGTTACAAGTTCCCCCAACCCCAGCTGTCCTGCAATGCTGCTGATGAGGCGACTGGTGAGAATTTGTTGTTGATTTTTATGCATGTCCCTCCCTCCCCACCTTATATAATAAAGCAGACTCTTGTGTTGAAAAACACACCAAAAATGCTGCAAGGTCTTTTATCAAGCTTTTTTCCAGTTCTTACCTTGTTAGCATTAGCTTGATAATGAATAAATTATACAGTTCTTGTTGTGCATGAAATTATTCTTCTACCCCTTCTACCCCAGCAGCTTTTCAGTGCTATAAACACCATTTGCCAAAATTATTTTTAAAATGTGTACTTGAAAGATTTTGACCTTTTAAAAATCCTCCTCATTATTAGGACAAAACATCAAAAATCTTTTTTATAAAACTATTTGTAAGAGTGAATCAAGAACTACTTGCTGTTGTGTCATCCTCTTCCTTCTGCCACCCCGAACTTGCCCTCTCCCTCCCAGTTTTCAAGCTGTACTCTCTGCTCTGCAAAATTGTGGCTCCTCCAACCTGCACCCGCCTCTTGTGATGAGCAACCTGAAATTTGAGCTACTGGAGATGGGATTTTATACCTGGAACTTCTCAGCTGGGCTACCAAAGAAACAAGGACCCAGAATTTCACCCTTTCAAATCATGTTTGGAAAAGCAGAGCTTGGGCCAAACCTCTTCTCTGGGGATGCTGCTGCTCAGCATCCGGGAGCCAGCTCTGAAATCCCGGTACTTTTGGAAAAGGCCAACGGAATCAGGCAGATCACATTTCCTAGTGGTTTTATCTGGTCATCCAAGGCTTCTGAACTGGTACGGAGGTTCTAGCCCCACACATGTGACCAAGCAGTTAGGTACCCGTGTATTCCCACTGGCAGACAGCTCCAGCAGAGATGTAACACCTGGATCAATAACTTAAGCGACTGATTATGAATATGCCATCAGCCAGACCTTGCAACAAAAGTGATAAGTGACAAATTTGAGGAGTTTTACAGTACTAATGCTTGTTATTGCTTCTCACAAAATGTTACCAAGCTTACAATAATCTTTACACTTTCAGCAAAAATGTGAACAGTATATTTGAATATATTAAAAAGAATTAAAAAAACATTTCACAAAAAACATTTGTTGCCATATGAAAGTTTTTCAGCAATAAATGCCCACACCAGTATTTAAACATTGTTAAAAGTATAATGATTTGTACTAATAAATTATGCAACAAGAGAGGTAAACAAAATAAAATTACAGTATAGCTCTCCATGTTCCTCCACTGAGCGTCCGCAGCTCTCGGAAGCTCCATTTCAGGTGACTAATTAAGAAACCGATATTTTCAGAGCAACAAAAATAAAAGCTTTTATTTGTTCATTTGAATATAAAACAGGCGTTATCACAGATGTACAAAGCGTACTGGTGGTTTAACATACAAGAAGGTTGCTGTCCTTTGCACATAAAAATTTTTGTTTGAAACTGTGATTGGCTGAGTTACATGAATTTCTCTAACCAGTCACCACACTCTATGAAATAACGCTGCTAACATTCAACTGATAAAAGGGACAGTCTTCCCTTGGGTAAAGTGTCAAGCAGGATTAAATATATATAATAAACAAGCACCATGAGGAATCTGCTCCTGTTTGATTAGTTTTGTGTTTAAATGTTCATTGTGTACCCTCTTTTTTTTTGTGCATGTGCATCAAGTTGATTACATGGTTTTGTCTGACTCCAAAAGCACAAGGTCACAAGACAAACATTTTATACATTCTCATGAATGGTTTATCTACAGTACAATTTCTAATACAGAACAATCCTTCTTTATTGCTCAGTCTGATGGTGCTTAAATGTTTCCTTCCTTTTGCTTGCACAACAAAACCAGAAACTCAGTTTATCATTTCTCTTAACTCGGGGTTTAACAACCACGGATGACAGGTTGCAGAAGAGAGCTGTTATTAACTGCGTTTCACAACTGCATTGCAGTTCTTTTATTCTCTACAAATGCAAAGTTGACTTCGTGAAGGTTAAAGTGATGCTCTGAACGGCAGCAAGATCTGTTTTGCAGTACTGAGATCAGCGATAGCAGGACTTTACACACTGCAATTATGTTTGTAATCAATCAACTTCTTGTCTGAAATCTTACAACAACTTGCCATTAAGAACAGATTTTATTCATTTTAGGGAGCAGAAAATTAATTTGACAAAATATAGGATTGGTCGTCAGAGCATGAAGAGGGCTATTCACAGGACAGTGAAGGCGGAAAGGATGGTTTGAAAGAAAACGCGTCTGGACATGGCAAGATGCTCTGTACTGTACATGCAGACTAAAACGTCCCTACCTTTTAAAAAGACTTTAAACACCCAGCATCGAGACTCCCTTGTACATGATATAAACATGATTACATTTGCCCTGCAACAATCTTAGTCATGCATATCCGGTAATGAGAGCCAGCACATGAACGTCATTTGGGACAATAAGAAAAGCATCCTTGGACTGCAGCTGGTCAATCCCACTCTTGATCACAAACAGGTCAATTCAGTTACAACCACATGAAGGAAAAGGAAGGCTTTAAAAAAAACGGGGGTGCGGGGTGCAGGGAAGACAACAGAATTGGGGAATCAAACCTGTCTTTTATCCAAAGGTAGTAAAATGAAGGCAGCTGTGATGCATGTTTTCCTACTCTTCTCCCGCGTTGGCCTCAGATCGGAGACCGCGGGACTCCTCCGTTCTCTAAACAGGCAGATCGGTTCCTCTGATGTTTTAATGCATTTAGGGACTAGTTAGCAGATGCACGATTTGTGCCAAATCGGTTGTAGTGACTGTACGCTCCTCTCTGTTAAGGAATAAATTAAAGACTATCGAAACAATCGTTTCCTGTAAATGTAAACTGGATGCATTGGCCACCGAGCTACGTGTCCTAGCTGAGAGGCAAATTGATAAGTCTGTGCAAATAACCCCAAAACTTTTCCTTATAGCAATAAAAACACCAACTAAAACAATGAAAAAAATTGTGCAACAAAGTTCTGCAGCTAGACAACAGTGCTATTCCTCAACCTGCCTTTTCTAAGTCTAACAAGTGTATGCACATGCCAGCACGAATATTTATTGTTGCCTCCATGGCAAAGAAAAGAAAATTATTGTAGTGCATTTTTAGTCTTAAATTCATTCACTGCCTTAAAGGCAGCAATAATTCCACTTGCTGGTATCTAGAGGATTCTTTTCGACAGGGATACTTAGCAATCCAGGATTGCTTTTTATTCAAAAAATTTGTGAGTAACATTTGATTATCTACAGTGGGAGACACCATGCAAGTGACAAGTACTGCATTTTAAACTTTAAAATCTTTTGTCATTAGTGAATTTATATTTCATATATATATATTTGATGTGATACTATCCACTCAAGATAATACAACACTTTTGTTTTTATATTAGCAAACATTTCAAGAGTTTAATATTCTTGAATGTTTTTTCTCTTTTATAGTTCTAAAGAGATCAAAATAAATTAAACATTTTGTACATAATTACAGAAGAAGTAGTTAACTTATTTTATCTTTTTAGTTTAGTACAAAGATATTTGCAAGTTCATTGCCGAAATACACCTTATTTATAAATTTCTTCCATTCTAACGCTAACAGCAAAGGCTCTTTGGCCTTTGGGCTTTCAGCATCTCCGACAGAAAGCTGTAAGATTTCTAATTGAAAGGTGCTACTTTGGGTATTCTCCTCGTACCACTACATAGTTTCCTAAGATGTGGGATCTAAAATGGCTTAAGTTAGTAATGGATCTGTATACATCAGCTTTTTATGACATATTAAAACAAATGAAGAAAACAATTATTTGTATAAGTATGCAAATTGTTTTAAAAGAATCCATTTGGAGGGCAGAATAAAAAAAAATCTGCTTCAGCTTACTTAATGTAAAATACAAAGCCACATTTACTCAAAAAGCAGTATTATCCAATAAGCAAAAAAAAAAAAAGTTTAAAATGGGCTTTTCCAACACACTGAAGGGCCTTACCCCATAGTCCTTCTTTTCTAAAATTTAGTGGTAAAAGAAAACATTTCACATTTTATTTCCTGCCAATCGTGACTGCTTTGAAAAGTCGTAATAGAAACAGTTCCATTCTGATGAGTGTCAGCATCTTATCTGCACACTGTTTTAGTGGACACCAAAAAATTTTATACATCTATAGTAAAGTCCATGGAAGCTTTAAGGTACAAGACTACATGTTGTAGGCCACATAGATGGGATCTAGCTGGTCTGCCAAAAATCCATCTCGTAGGTGCATACGTTGTTTCTCTCCACGGGAGTTGATAGGAATTACACCAATGTCCACAACCACCACCACCCCTACAATCAGGTAGTGTTCCTCCAGGACCACGTTGGTGACCAAAGGAACCAGGTCCAAAGCTTCTTGTTCTGATCCATCCAGCTCAACTACAACAACCAATAAATTTGTCCAGGTAAACACCGCACTGGAACAAAAGAAAAAATAATATTAGTGGTTGCTTTTTTTTTTTTTTACCCATTTCATTTTTCACTCTTTTCCTTCCACCTTGGTTACCTTTTTTTCAGCTCCTAGGGCTCCTTCTGTATGGTCACCACAAAGCATAAGTACCAAGACAGCACATGTCTGCAGTCAAAGCCAGAAAAACAGCCCCAGTAGCTCTCATTTTAATATTGCTGCAATACTAGGTATTGGGCTAACTTTGAGTCTAATCCTCGTCTGTCACGTAAGGAGGTAGTAAAACAATGTGTGGTTTCCTCTGAAGACAGAGAACTATCACAGCACTGCTGTGTTCATGAAGGCATGCATGAGCCACGTGTGGGTGGAGGTGTCTCCTCTGGGGTTTTTTGAAGAGCAGCCCAGAAGAGCAGAGGAGGTTAAAAGAGGAGGCACCAAAGGGAACAGTAGTAACATAGTCTGAGTTGAACGATCTTAGGACAATATCTGCCTAAAGAAGGGGCATGGAGCCCTAGGAACGTTTACACGGCATGCTGGAGGCTGCACAGAGGTCCCTGGGTGGCTGGGGAGGGGGTCCTCACTTGCAGGGTGCTAGGCTGATGTGGCTGTGGGCCCTCTCAGCTGGGCTGGCTGCTGTCCAGGCAGGTCAGAGCTCAGCACAAAAGAGCTGCAATTCTTCTGGACCAATTGGTTTATACAGAAATAAGGGGTGTCTGCATCTGTTCTATTTTGAAAAAGAACTTTTTAAGGCCCCAAAATTTTGGTTAAGCCCTTGAGCCAAAGCAGGTAAATTTTGGTTTCTGCTATTGGGCATCTTTTCTGGCTAAGGACCACACATTTATCCTCCCAAATATGGAGGCTGGAGGGGTATGAAAATCTTGCGTATGCTTCCCTTCACCCTCCTCCCCATGTCTCGAATGTCTCCAAAGCATCTGACGTCTCACAGGAGGACAGCAGGACTGCGGCTCCACAAAGAGCAATGACATTCTTCCTTGCAGGTTTTTAAGATGCAGATGATGGTTACTTCTTCTCTACCTTATTCCATAGCACAAATAATAATATTCTACACATGTAACTCGTACATCAAGCCCTGTACTTTACCCTCCTTCATCTTATAAAATCAGGTGGTAATTTCCCAGAACTGTCTCAAGCACAAGCATCTGAAAGTTAGAATATATTATGTATATAAACCAACTTCAAAAAGAGCTACTTACCCTAAGGTCAATGCTAGATTGAGACAGAAGTGCACTGTTTTGGTCTGCTAAGACAATTCTGAAAATCCCTGTACTTTGGAAACATATCTTACTTTGCCCAAAAGCACATGTCAAAATGTGCTTGATGTTGATGCTTAACAGAATGGATTTAGGAAAAAAGTACTTACTATTTAAAAAAAAAAAAATCAGATCCTGCCAAAGTACTATTTGATTGAATTCTTACATGCTTATAGATCCGGAAAACTCATGGGCAGCCAAAGCAAGGCTGTGCAGGTTCCACTGGAGTTAATACTGCTATGAAATGGATTTTAATTTGTAATTATGTTTTCACAGACATTGTAGTAAGTTTTGATTGATGCTGAATATTAATAAAAAGTGAAGTTTGAGTCTGCACAGGTTCCCATCTCCAGAGAAGTCCTAGAATTTTTATGGATTGCTGTACAAGCATCTAAATTATTATTAAATATATTGTAACAAAAAAAGCCTGGGGAGGTTTTATTAAAATATGTTGGCACTTGAAACCATGCCTTAAATCTACTGTTAGCTTATTACTTGGGAAAGCAATTAATGGCAAGATTCAGGAGCAGGTCCTTAAAACATGGCTTAGGAGAAGTTAGTTTGTCTGAGTTCAGAAGCCTGATTCCCAAAAACCTTCATGAAGCTTCTATTAAGTCCTAGAGCCATGGACACTCCTAAGAGGGTTTCAATTTAATTTAAAACTCATTTAATATGTTGTGATTCTAACTCACTGGTGACCACTGTATGTAAAAGGAAATATTGCTCTTTATGTTCTCACCAGTTGAGATGAAGATATATTGGCCAGCATGTATCACTTACGAATATATTAACTTTCTCACCCCGATGAATAAAAAAAACTGAAACAAAACAAAAAACTAGGGACTCAGAAAGCCTGCCCTTTCTAAAGAAATTATGGAGGCACACTAAATAGATGCAACACAGCCAATGCACTGAGCTGGGAACAGACCCTTTGTTTGTGGTTGTTGATTTTGTGCTAAAATTTCTTAGGAGACAAGAATAATTTTAAATGACCATTTAGATTTGACCCTCAATGACATAAGTTGCACAGCAAGATCACGTGTTAGTCAAGTCACTGCTTTCCTAAACAGTGTTAAATGTTACAAAATAAGCATATGTTTCTTGGAAGCTGGGGATATTTTTACAATCTCTTGTCTGGACATGCCCAGTACCTATTGTTTGCAATAGGTAGTGATGCAGCTAAATCCTTAGCGGGCCATTGTAACCGAAACAACAGCGGCCTCCAACAAGAACAGAGGCTCATGGCATGCCCCTATCCAAAGAGAGGCATTTACAAAGTACATCTAAAAAGAAAGATTTAACTGGTTATTATTTTGTCAAGGAGTCTTTCACAAAGACGGGGAGGATCTCTAAGAGAAGCTGAAAGAGAAGTTAAGTGAGAAAAGTCAAGGACAGTCAGGACTAGGACTATGAATGAAAACTCCCCTGTGGTGGCTTGAGAGAGCTATTAGGCAGAGGACTGGTTAGGAAGAGGTTGGGAACTGTGAGCAAACCAGATTGTCGCTCTGTGTGTCCATTTTCTGCAGGGACCACACCAGAGAAACTAACCCATCAGCAATCTCTCTTCTTTGAGGAAAAAACAACCCTGAAGACATTCAATTTTGGCCTTTGGCAAAGGGCAGAATGTTTTCTGAAATTTCACTCATGTCCTTTGTCCATTATCACCCAACTACTGGGAAGAGTTAAGGCACCGAGAATTACTTGCATGTACTTCCACCTTCTTGCAGTGGCCTTTTTCTTTGGTCTCCCCAGCTTACCCCAACTCTTTTTCACTTGCCACTATCCCACTGAGGATTTCCATGATAATGGAAGGGAAAGGATCCTCAAAGTACTTTCAGTTATCTTGAAAAAGGAGCATAATATTTAAGCGGTTTTGGCCACTGAAACCTATGATGACTATTTCTGCAGCGTGATACGGCTACTTCGTTCACTGCCCGTGAGCTCGCACTTTGAGGACACACAAATCTCTGACAAACAGGTACTGCTGAACACAGCGACTTACTTATCTGCGGCCATCTTATCGTAGAGCTGTCCCTAAATAGCTTGATCTGAAAACTTTCCATCCACTGCTGACACTGATCTGACACGTTCAAAGAGAATTCAAGGAGAATTTCACAGCATCCTTAAAGTGTTCCCACTGGTCTATATGAGGACACAGAATCTGCCACCCTGTGCAATGGCTAGCTGGCATAACACCACACCAGCAGTGATGATGCTCTAGGGAGGAGGCAATCAGGCAAAACCTCAGTCACAGTCAGGCAATTAACTGCCTTAATTTTAACAGATATTTAAGAAAAAAAGCAAGGTGTTTTGACTAAAGGAACCAGCCTGGTCACTGTGCTTCATTATTAAGCTTACTGCTCCAGGCCACACCTTTGGAGCCAGGATTGAAAAGTGTGCTGGTTTGGCTGGGATAGATTTCATTTTCTTCATAGCAGCTAGTATGGGGCTCTGTTTTGGATTTGTGCTGGAAACAGTGTTGATACCACAGGGATGTTTTAGTTATTGCTGATCAGTGCTTACACAGAGCCAAGGCCTTTTCTGCTTCTCACCCCACCCCACCAGCGAGGAGGCTGGGGGTGCACAAGAGGCTGGGAGGGGACACAGCTGGGACAGCTGGCCCCAGGTGACCAAAGGGATATTCCATACCATATGATGCTGTGCTCAGCATGTAAAGCTGGGGGAAGAAGAAGGAAGGGGGGGACGTTCAGAGCAGTGGTGTTTGTCTTCCCAAGTAACTGTTACACGTGACAGAGCCCTGCTTTCCTGGAGATGGCTGAACAGCTGCCTGCTGATGGGAAGTAGTGAATGAATTTCTTGTTTTGCTTCTCTTGTGTGTGCGGCTTTTACTTTGCTTGTTAAAGGCAGTTGCCTTTATCTCAACCCATGAATTTTCTCACTTTTCTGATTCTCTCCCCCATCCCACTGGGGGTGAGTGAGCGAGCTGCTGTATGGGACTGACAGCTGGGGTTAAACCATGACAAAAAGGAAAACGCAGTGTCATGTCTTATACTTGCTAAATTGCTGTGGCTGTTGCGACAGGTTCGTTTTGGTTGAAAGGAGAGGAGCTGAACTGAGCTTATATCAAAACAAAACAACTACCTGACTCAGGCTTCTGATGCAAGAATAATGAAAAGCAATTTGTTCTCATGTTGCCCTCAAGAAATGATTACCTGCTGTGTGCATTTGATGATGTGATACATTGATTAAGACAATCTCATTATTAACTCATTGATTTACTGCTTCAATTTCCTTTGTGACCTTGATTTGATCACTGCTTGATTTATTAATAACCAATTCAAAAGTAACAGTGTGTTCACTAATAAAGTTTATTACTGTGTTCATTTATTTGAAATGTTTGCTTGCTTACTCCTTTTCATAACAACACTTGTAAAGCTTGAACTCATACCAGTTTGCTTTTCCTGGTTAGAATATAAATCTCAAACTCCAAAAAACAGCTACTGACCTACCTGGCAGCTGCTTGGCTCCCTCAAATTAAAAGTATAATCCTTCACTTGTACTTAAAACCACACAGAAAAGAAACATATTGAATGACTTTAGCAGAAAACAGTCCTTCGTCATTAAATCTGTTTGTGAAGTTTCACCCCGAGGACATATTTACAACTGGGTTATAAATCCTGTGGCCATCCCGACAGGTGGTTTCCTGGATCAATTGCAATATCCAAGAAAAAACCATAGACATTATGAATATTTCAGCTTTATATAAAGGCCCTGTTGTTATATAATCCTTACCATTCTGTGATGCTCTTGTGTGCTCTAATTACAGAGGTTTCAATATCGATTGGATGGTATCTCATCCCTCGTAACTCCATGGCTTCATCTAATGCACCCACAACATAAAGTGCATCATGGCGTTCTGGTTGTAAGGAAAAAAAATATGATTCTGTTCTCCAGTACATTAAACTACAAAAACGTTCACATTAATAAATAAGTAAAATAAGTATAACATTTATAAGTTATCCTTGAATTTCTGAAACCCCAAAGTGACTTCCAAACTAATGAGAATTTTCCATTACTGAAGTGCAAAGGAAGGCAGAAATACTACTCCCATTTGAAGAAGAGAAAGGTGGAAGTCTTTATCCAAAGACTGTGGCATAAATTCCTATTTTTCTCCCAGGTGGGTGCAGAACAAACTCATTCTTTTTTAAGGTGCCCTAAATAGACAGTAGGCTCCTTTTTTCTCTCTCTTCTTTTGAAAGAGGAATGATGGATTTGATCCTAACAGTATGGATTATTTTCTTCCAGTAGCTTTGAGATGGTCAGTACTGATGCTTAAGGTGTGTTACAAAGGTTTTTATCAACAAACTAGAAATATGTGCTATGTGCCAGATAGCAAATTGCTCATTCAGACAAATGGCAAGCTCTGGAGCATAATGCTCTTACAGTACAATTTTTTACTGACTAACGAAATAAATGAGGCTGAAATGGCACTCTTTAAAACATATTAGGCTGATAATAAAGAACAGCATGTTATCCATAAAGAAGCAATACTCACTAATAGACTTTAAGAGCAGGTAACTGTCTCTTTTTACACTAATTTAGATACTTGCATGGTGGTAATGTAATGGCAATATAACCCCTACCAGTAATAAAGGGCAGAGAACTTTCTGCACTGGGAGCTAAAAGTGGGGGAACAGAGACTTAGCAACTCTTTACCAGGAGAAGATTTAAGCCATTTGGATGCTTAAGTTGCAATACCCTCAGAGAATCCTGAATTTTCTCAAGGTTGGCTATCATCATGAAACAGAGAAAGCCTGCGCAACCGAAAGCAAATCTTCAGGAAGATGCTAACATAAGGTCAGGGGCAGCAGTAGTAATCCACAGTGATTACTAAAATGCTTTCAGATCTGATTAATTCATTCTTTGGCTGAATAGCGGCTATTCTAATTGCACTGGCACTGGGCCCTGGGATCACTCCTGGAGGTGCCTGCAGCGTTGCTAGAAACCATACTTTGCCAACAGCCTCAGCTGCTACCTCAGTGAGCCGCCGCTCATGGCACTGTGCTCTGCAAAAATCACAGGAAAGTAACGTTTTCCCAAGCAAAGACGCTTTGTGCCTGGCAGTGCTGGTTTCCTTACATGTGTACATGAGATAAGGAAAGTCACAGAAACAAATAAGAAAATCCTGTATGTTCCCAACAGAAACCCAAACACCCTGTAGCTCTTCCCACAGGCTATGGCTTGTACTACATTTCAGTAACCATCCCCTCAGGTTTTAAGACAATGGAAATCTGAGAAATGGAGAGATTCTGTAAATAAATTTATAACAGAGGAATTATCAATGAAGGTGGTCATCACAGGAGGGACAGGACTTGGGCTCACCACAAGGCTTTTCTATCTGCACGAATGCATTCCCGTGGAGACGACCGTGAGAGCAAATGATGGGATTTTAAGCTACATTTCATGTTTTTCAAGCTGATGCACTTGACACATCAACAGTGCCAAAAAAGTCATTGGTGGAAGGGATTTATAGCACCTGAGGTACAGCAAAGGAAAAGCAACAGTTTCAGCAGGGAAATCTTGCCGCCTGTTTTATTTTCTGATTATTTTAACTACGGCTTTTTTGCAGCTCTACAGGTTTCACAGACTGAACACACCGGGTAGTGAAGGCCAAGAGACACAGTGTCAGCCTCAAAGTAATCCATACTATGTCCATAGACCTAGATGATGAGACCTCTTACCTCCATTTGCATCTGTGAGTTCTGTTCTTCTCAGGAACCCCAGATAGCCAGTTCGAGCCCAAATAGTCTGTGTGTCTCCAAAGCTGAGTCTTGAATTAAAATGATCTGATTGCAAAGATTCATCTCCATAGATGGTAAAATACCCACTGGCATTGTGAGTGCTGTGAACCCATATCTAAGTTAAAAGCAATTATACTGTTATTAATTAAAGTAGCTTTCCAGAATGAGGTATTATTGAAAATTCTTGCTGCAAATATTTTTAGCTATAGCTAGATAATACCATAATGCCTTTTGACACTGTTTCTGAACCTCTAACTGACCCAGTTTTAGGCAGAAAGACCACAATCAAACCTTGCTGAAGTCAGAGTGCAGATCTGGGCTGTTCCTGGAGGAGAGGGATGCTGGCTTCACGGCTGTGGGGACATCTGCTGCACAGCCCTGTGGCCCCAGGTTAGCCAAAGACCTGCACAGCCTCCTTGAATAGCTCAGCTAGCTCTGAGGTCTGCCCGGTTATGGCAATTTTCAGAAGAGCCTGTAGACCAAAGTGCTCTTTCCCCAGTCCCCCCATCCCAGTTCAGGGTATCCAGTAGGGAATTCTCCATGAGCACCAGACACATTACTTTAAAGGGTGGGGCTAGGGACCTTCACCTATGGAGAAGGATTAATTTCATCTAACTCAAGGCATCATGGAAATATTTATGATTTCATAGTAATGATATCTTACAGATTAATCTCATAGATTAGTTTTAATTATGACTAAGCAAATTATTCATTTTGTTAATTAGATCCTTAATTGTTCATTGAAAATATTTTTTTTCTTTCTCTATAAACATAAATTGGAAAAACATATAGCCTTGCTCAACTCAGCTAATGAGAGTACTCCAGTGCATTGAAGAATAATGATTATATAGAGAATAGCACTAGAAAACCATCTAGCTGAAATTAGACTAATCAATAAACTTATTTTTTCATGTAAGTTTCCATCAGAATTAGTGAAGCACTAAGTAGAAAATACAGTTAGAAAAAGCAGATTTTTTTCATTTTTTAACAAACTTGAGCTATTATTAGTATTTATCAATTATGTTACTAATAATTTTAATAATGTTACAAATATGCTACACACTTTACATGCCATAAAGATCTGCAGAATCCACAATTTTGTTAACTGGGCATTTGATAAGATGTACTACAGGAAACCGTTGGCACACAAAACGATAGCTTTATATCTGCAATTTAGTTCAAAGAGTACAAAGGTTAAGTTTTCATGACTCACCTCACCAAGATGAGAATCTCCTAAGGGTCCCTTTGTTTCTGGATTCGCAATAATGATACGTACTCCTGGGAGGATCTATTATTGAAAGAAGACATGAGGCAGTGAGAAAGCAGATAAAGGTTTATGCAATCATATGCTGACTCTTCGTCCTCAGAAAACCTTTATTAGAAACTAGAAGCAATCCTTTAAAAGTTAAAGTGGACTTATAACATTAAAAATTAAAATAGTCCATAGATCTAATAAATCCTGAGATATCTGGGAAATGCTACAAAACTTCTTCGCTTTGTGAAAGCTGTTCTGTCATTAAAAACCTCTCAGAAATCAAATGCTCACCTACAATACAAGAATCCTACCAAATGGCCCAAGTCTCTGAGAGTATATACTAGAACAGAAAGAAAAAAAAAAGAACTAGAACACTATCCACATGATCCTTTGACCTGAAACAAAAAGAAAGCCAGAGGGACCATGCAATCTCCCCAGAATGAGGCCCTGCCAATGACTCCATGTAATGGTATTCAACCACTACAGAGGTGAGCAGATGTTAAACACTAGGACAGAAAAGGGAGACCATGAGTGTTTGCAAAGATATGGTTAGAAAGCTTTAGATGAGCTTTAGACGTCGGTCACTGGCACATGGCCAGGCAGCGTGGCCAGGGACAGAGTGGAGGGCAGCACCCCGATCTTTGCGTGCCGGTCCTGTGTCCTCACCCCGTCCCCACAGTGATGCCACCCACCAGGGACAGTCCCTCTGCAGGTGATCAGTAGCCTGTGAGTACAACATTGGTAATCTCAGACCAGTTCTCAGTGGAGGTGGGTCTACACTGACAAAACTGCCTTTACTAATGGTACATTTTTTGGCTGTTTCAAGAGTGAGATGTGGAGGATGAAATGCTTTTGGCATCAGAGAGGGAGGTACAGCTTTTGAGAGGGGAGTAATGCATCAGCTACCATCATCGTCATGATCCACTCAAGGGTACTGAGGGAGCTGGTGGAAGTGCTCACCACGCCACTTTCTATCATTCATCATCAGTCCTGGTCAATTGGGGAGGTCCCAGTTATCAGGAGGTTAGCAAATGTGATGCCCATCTACAAGAAGAGCCACAAGGAGGATCTGGCCTGTCAGTCTGACCTCAGTGCCGGGGAAGGTTATAGAGCAGATCATTTTAAGTGCCATCATACGGCATGCACATGACAACCAGGTGATCAGGCCCAGTCAGCAAGAGTTTATGAAAGGCAGGTCCTGCTTGACTAACCCGATCTCCTTCTATGACAAGATGACCCACTTAGTGGATGAGCGAAAGGCTGTGGATGTTGTCTATCTGGACTTCAGTAAAGCCTTTGACACCCTTTCCCCCAGCATTCTCCTGGAGAAAAAGGCTGCTTATGGCCCGGACAGGTGTACTGGGTTTTCTGTGTAAAAGACTGGCTGGATGGCCAGGCCCAAAGAACTGTGGTGAATGGAGTCAAATCCAGTCGGCAGGTGGTCACAAGTGGTGTTCCCCAGGGCTCAGTACTGGGGCCAGTTCTGTTTAGTATCTTTTATCAACGATCTGGATGAAGGGATCAAGTGCACCCTCAGTAAGTTTGCAGGCAACACCAAGTTGGGTGGGAGTGTTAATCTCCTTGTGGGCAGGAAGGCTCTACAGATGGATCTGGACAGGCTGGACCGATGGGCTGAGGCCAATTGTATGAGGTTCAACAAGGCTCAGTGCCAGGTCCTGCATTTGGGTCACAACAACCCCCTGCAACACTACAGGCTTGGGGAAGAGTGGCTGGAAATCTGCCCAGCAGAGAGGGACCTGGGGGTGCTGGTCAACAGCCAACTGAACATGAGCCAGCAGTGTGCCCAGGTGGTCAAGAAGGCCAACGGCATCCTGGCCTGCATCAGCAATAGTGTGGCCAGGAGGACTAGGGAAGTGATTGTGCCCCTGTACTCGGCACTGGTGAGGCCGCACCTTGAATCCTGTGTTCAGTTTTGGGCCCCTCACTACACGAAATGTTGAGGTGCTGGAGTGTGTCCAAAGAAGGGCAACAAAGAAAGGTCTAGAGCACAAGTCTTATGGGGAGTGGCTGAGGGAACTGGAGTTGATCAGCCTGGAGGTAAGGAGGCTGAGGGGAGACCTTATCGCTCTCTACAACTCCCTGAAAGGAGGTTGTGGTGAGGCAGGTGTCCATCTCTTCTTTCAAGCGATAGGATAAGAGAAAATGGCCTCAAGTTGCACCAGGGGAGATTTAGATTGGATATAAGGAAAAATTTCTTCACCAAAAGCATTGGAACAGGCTGCCCAGGGAAGTGGTTGAGTCACCGTCCCTGGAGGTATTTAAAAGATGTGTGGGTGTGGTGCTCAGGGACATGGTTTAGTGGTGGACTTGTCAGCGTTAGGTTAACG
This sequence comes from Pterocles gutturalis, assembly GCF_000699245.1. Taxonomy (NCBI): domain Eukaryota; kingdom Metazoa; phylum Chordata; class Aves; order Pterocliformes; family Pteroclidae; genus Pterocles; species Pterocles gutturalis. The sequence continues at coordinate 129,486 of NW_010100182.1, forward strand.
GTTGAACTTGATCTTAAAGGTCCTTCACAACCTAAATGATTCTATGATCATGCTGAAACCTCAAGAGTAAAGAAAGGTCTTTGGTCTGCACAGTTTATAAAGGCGTTCTCAACACTACATTCACTTAAAAAATGAACATAAATGGAAATTTACTGAAAATATTTACCATGACAGACACGTTTAAATCTTCTTTCAGTACTTACTTTTCCTGACTCCATGAGGGGCAAACTATGTGGAGATCCTCTTTCTACTAAACGAACTCTGTAAAATACATGTAAAAATAATATGCATAATACATGGCTGCATTTATTTGCTTTTCATTAACATTTATTTCTAAAATTAATGGTTAATGGTCATAGAGATTAATGTTATTTTTGGAACAGATGAAGCTTATACCCTGTAGAACATAATCGGGCCCAATATTTAATCTTAGTCAAGACTTATGGCTGGGAAAATAATGAAAAAAAGATGTGTGTTAACATTTTCTTAAATATTAAATTCTTCATATGTAGTTGGTGCCTTTTATTTGTTTTTGATAGACTTCTGTAAATGGAATTCCATGCATAAATTTATTTATAACAAGAGGGATCTAAAATATTGATTTCCCACAAGAACATCATAAATGCCAGGGCACAGACACAAAAGCATGTGAGCTGAGTGAGCAACCACATTCCAGGAGTAGCTAACAGCTAAAATCAAAGTCATATTGAAATAATTCATAACCTGGCCTCAGCTTCAAATCTGCATTTGCAATCTTTTAATTATTTTCAATGGACAGTTTTATATTAAAATAAACATTTTAATATTAAAGAAATAATTTACTGAAAAATGTTGTTGTTGATGAGGTCAGACCCCTTCTCTGAGTGTGGCTTTCTGGTCCTCTCTCTTCCTTTCTTAGATAACTTATTTTCGCACTAAAGGAACAGAAATGGCAGTTCTCTTTCAATGGTATGACTGTCTGGAAGGAAATTCCTCATTTAACCTTAGGAAAGTACTCAGCAGGTTAGAATGAAAGAGACTTTAAAGTCCTAAAATAACTGATGATCTCAGCTAGTAGATGGTGAAGAAAATTTCGTAACATCTAG
>NW_010100182.1:130601-143026 GCF_000699245.1 Pterocles gutturalis
GTTTCCTAGGTGAGATAACTTCTAACAGTCCATGAAAACCTTAAACTTCCCACTCCTAAACATTTTTCATAATCCACTTCACCAAGCCAAATCTGGACTTCTGTCAAAAGAGCTGTTCTTACCTCTTTCCTCCCCTCAGCTCTGTGGTTAGGAAAAAAAACCAACACCACAAGATGCCTAAAAAAACAACTCTGTAAAACGTAAAGATGAAACATCAAAAGAGAGTAAGACATAGCTAGGAGCAGATGGGTGGAGAACTGAATCCAGTTAAACTGATCATAAAACTGCAGTCTGTTAGGAGCAGTCACGATAGATCTTTTTCGGACTGTTTTGAGATCTTTTTATAGACAGAGTACTGCAGTGCTCAGTTTGAGAAACGAGAGATGAGACACAGAGAGACCTCAGCTAGAGGTCCCTTTGGAGAAGAAAAAAGCTTTGATGGGTTCAGCCCCTAAACATCAAGGAGATGGGAAAAGATTTATTTTTTTTTTACTACTTCTTTGCTCCAAAAGTCTTCTATAAAAGCTAGGATTGTCGAGGTCAAGGCAGGAATAGTGAATAGTGTTTTATCTGCAGTTCTGGGAAGTCTCTCAACCTTCATGGATGGGGCAGGGCCAAGCCCTAAGAGCACTGCATGTCAGTGTGAACAGTTCCTTGCACTAACAGCAAGAGACACAACCCAAATATCCAGCAATTTCAGACTGCTTTCCCAAGTCATTTTGAGGGAAAAAGGATGGAAAGTTCCTAGAGCAGGCATGGTTAAGCAGCTGCAGACTGACTTGCTCTCCTGCAAGGTGTGTAACAAGAACCACCTTCCAACGTTTGTTCATGTCACAAAACTTCCAGACCGAGCCTGAAGCACTAATTACCACTTCTGTGTGTTACCTTTAATGTTACATTGTCCTTGTTTTGCACTGTATTGCTCTCAAACCTCTGCTGTGTTACACATATGCAGACGTGCCTATGTTTACCGCACATCTTCTGTTGAGCTTCCCACCAGATGAAGAGCAACAGGGCCACCACCGGCTTCACAGCAAAAGCAGTGAAGCTACAACATCCATCTGTTCAACCAGGGACACAGATATAGGGCAGCCACAGGAACTTCACTATAACGTGTACGTGCACGGCTAAATTAATGCTGCTCTACAATGGGTATGGTCTACATAAGCCACACTTGAGTTGCTGTTCCAGTGGCAAGCCAGATCACAGGTATTCAGGACTATGCAGCCAAGGCTTTAAAAATAACTCTGTGCATATGGAAACAAAATCAAATATTGCAAAAAACCAGTTATTAGTAATGCCTTTATATATCTATATATATTTGTTCTGTAAAATCTATGTTAGTGTAGAAACAGAAAATGCCTTTAACTGGGTTCTTCCAAACATGTCCAATCTTTAGATATGTATTTGCAGACAGGTAGCTGTTCTTAGAAGAACTAGTCATCATCTCAACGACTTCTTTAACTGAGTTCTTCCAAAGAAGTCACATGTCCAATCTTTAGATATGTATTTGCAGACAGGTAGCTGTTCTTAGAAGAACTAGTCATCATCTCAACAACTTGGTATCTCCTTTAACAGACAGAGTTATTTATTATTTACCAACATTTGTCAGAGATAAAATCTTAAAAAAGAGACATTAAAAACCCTCAGCCATAACCACTGGTAAGACACATGGTGTAATAAAGGTCAGGAAATACTTTATTTGAATTTAAGATTGGTTTTAAAATAATTCAATTTGGATAACAGTAGTAAAAAAACTCTGGGGCACGAAAAGTGTATGTTAGGGCTGTCCAGATGCCCAGAGATACTGCTGGCCTTTGCTCCCTTCCCGTTATTAAGACATGCTTCAATGAAGTGTTGCTGAACTCCACACCTAGCAGAAATCACATATAATAAAGCTATACATTCAACAGTCAATGAAGTGACCACTGGAAATGAAGCAACATTCATAAATTTGACCATCTCTTTCCTCTTTGCTTTTATCATCTGTGCCTCCCACCTTGTTCTTATTATCACTAGCATATTATTCTAGTTCCCTTCTTCACCTATTTCCTTTAACCTCATCTGATGTTTTACCACATGACAATCCAGAAGGCGCAATTTCTCAGTTTCCAGTTCTGTTAAACCTCTCCCACCCTGTGCTTTCCGCCTCACATCTCTACAGAGTTATCACAGCAGCACACTAAACATAGAAACAGCATTTCCTGGAGGTTTTCTGTGAAGGCCCTGTTAGTGCTCAAAAACTTGGACTCCTTTTAAAAAAGTTTCTGCTAAGCTCACAATCCATTTGGGAACATGCTGTTAAATTTCTAACAACTCTGAAATAATAAAAGATATTTTGCCACAAAGAGAGTTCAAAAAAACCAGAAGTAAAACATTAAATTCTGATGTTACCGACTCCTGTGTGCATACTTAATTTTAAGTGTGTAATAGTCTTATTAACTCCACTGGGACTAGTGCTGTGAATAAATTATTGACACTAGGCAATAATTTTTAAAATGAGTTTTACTGTGCCTCAGCATAAAATAATTCAATTGTTCCCACTCCTCCTCAAGAGATTTCCATTCTTCCACTGACAAACAGAGCCAGCAGACACAACTGAAAACTTCTTCACTTTCCCTCTTGAATGAGCAGCATCTCTATCAAGGCTGGTCTGGCAGACAAGGTAAAAATGCAGAGCACAGGGCCCACCAGACCCTTGAAAATCAACACCTCTGAATTACCCAGGTGATGCTGGCAAAGAAACCCACAGCTCCTTACAGCCTTCTTAGGACAATGTTAGTAAACCCTTCTCCAAATTCACAAATAACCATAACGTGCTCCCAGACAGCAGAGGTCTAGAAAGGGCATGTCCTGTTTCTCTGCAGTGCTCCAGCCTTTCATTGCTGGGAGTGAAAACAATCTCTTACGAAGTGAGTACAGAGCCTTCCTGCTGCTCTCTGCTGCCTTTGAGTCTTGCTGGGAAGTGCAGTGGAGAATATGGCAGTAGAGCCAGCCTGGGCAAAGAGCCTGAAAATCAAGTGGATGGGAGAAAAATGCAGCCCGTGGGTGTGAAATCTGCTTTTGCACCTTCTGATGGATTGCAGCCAAGTTGAGAGGGAAGACATAAACGAGTGACTCAATGTAGGGCAGACATGGAGTTTCTCTCCCGCTAATACGTCCCACTGGAGGGGAGAGGCAGATGTTTAAGAGCCATTGCACTGCTACAAAGCTATAAGCAACGATGATATGCAATGAATCTGTAGTATTTACATAGTATAGCATAAGATAGTATAATTTTTAGAATTTTCGTCACTCATTCCTAAGAATTAGTCTTTTTTCTTAAAAAGCCCCTTTAACTAGAGCTGTACAGCTGAGAAAGCTGCTTGTTTCAAGGTTTGGCTACTGTGATTTAACAGGGAATGCAGCTACAACACCAGCATGTGCTAAACTTCTTTTTTTTTGTTACCATTTAATACATTGGATAGATTTCACCTCCTTTAAATCAAACACTTACTATAAAAAAGTAGGACTAAAATCTGACTCCAGAATGAAAACTGGCAAGCTATAACTGACTGGGCACTGTAATCACTGTGCAGCAAAGGGAATATCAAAACACAGCAACAATGTCTTTCTGCCCAACAATCTTACATGAAACTGCAAATTTTGTTTATGTTTCTTTTTAGATCTGGTCTGTTCAGTGGTGAAAACTCTCCAAAATATATTCCACAGCTTGCTAGTATTTCACACTAATCAGAGAGCTTGTCAGCAGGGCTATTAACTGTTGCTTTGGGAATCTGCAGGGGCTGGAGTGTGTGGAGTGGCACTAACCAATGTTATGATGCCAAAACTGGGCAAACCTTCAAAGCTGGCTGTGCTGTTGCTGTGAGAAAGGCTTTGGATTCTGTGATTCTAACAGAGATGGAAAGAAGCTATTAGGTCATCCAAGTCTCGCTCCCTGCCAAAAAAGGACTATTCCCTGCAGTGCACTTTCCAGTGCTTTGTCCATTCCTGTTACACTATTTCAAATGATGGGGCTTCTTCCACTTCCCTTCAGAGTTTATTTCTCATCTGAATGTATTTCATAGTCAGGAACCTTTTTATTCTGCGATGCTTGGCACAAACTGTTCTTAGCTTCCTCTTGTTATTTCTAACCTCTTCACGTCCAATTCAAAGGAGTTTTTCCCACTGTCACAGCTAAAGAGTTTGCCTTTTACCCTAACACTTGGCCAAACCTCACATCTTGAACTTCTTTCTTTCCTTTATAGCCATTCCCACAGGCTAAGCCATGGTAACTGCCCTCCTCCTGCTTGCCTGTGTGCCAGCATCTGCTGCTGCAGCCCGGCTTGGGCACTGAAACGCTCCATCTTCCATCATCCCAATCTCTCACTTCCCTGGCTACCTTACCGACCCTTCCTCCTGTCTTGAGTGGTCTGTTCTCACACCATGTCACTTTGCAGTCACGCCAGCTCGGAATTCCAGCTTTTTGGTTTCTTTAATACCGGCTATTTTGCACATTGATTTCTTTCAGTAGCTGTTTTGAGATGCTGCCACTCTTGAAAAACTTCAGCAACAAAACCTGACACACATATAACCTAATATATATTAAAAATACACTGTATATATAAAAAACACCAAATTAAGTCCCCTCCTTGCCCATAGCCTTTCCATGGCAGAAAGAAACAGTCTCTCTTTGGTTTCATTCCAGACCTATTTGTTTTCCTGATGATTGTCACCTTACATTCAAAGTGGAACTTGTGGGGGAAAGTGGATTTTTTCTTATCCTGCATGAAATCGGTGTTTTGAAATTTTTTGTGTATTAAGCTGGAACAAAAAAGAGAAATATCGAAATAAGCTGTTACCTGAATCTGAAAAAAAATGGTGCAGATCAGAAAAAGAGGTTGTTTATGTTTAGCACTTCAGGTTTTTTGTTTGTTTGTTTTGACATTCAGTTAATTGTCTCCAAACTGAAAACGCCTTAGCCATGATCATGAGCAAAAATTCAAAAGTTAAACTAGGATGATTTGATCACTGAAGAGAATTCTACCTTTTTCCTTAAGCTGAAAAAGATCTGTCAAAACTGACTCTTCTGATTTCAACACAATGGTCTTTTCTGGTGAAAAAAGACAACCATCTAATATATTAGAAATTTTAACCAAAACCTAACGCAAGGCATTTAATGCCCGGGAGCACATTTCATGTAGCTATATCCACAGCACAGTGGTTTCCCAGTTCTTACTTAAATGGCCAGGAACTATTGCCATGAACTATTGCCATCAACAACACCTTTCACATATATATCGCTGCCTAACATTGAGACGGTGCCTGAGTAAGGCTGAAGGTGGGAAATGGCTGATGCAGCCTGTTCTGATTGTCTATAGCTAGAGGGAAGATGGGCACTGTAGGTAACAGTGGGATCCTGGACTGGGGACAGTGCTCTTCAACACTCAAGACTCTCAGTGCATCTTCCTTTTACTTAAACAATAAAATATTTCTACATAAACTATTCCAGAATTTACAGGTTACCTCATTATACCAAAAATGGAAATATGGATTAAAGAAGAAAAACTCTGCTTTCCAAAATGACATATCCAGTTCAAATAGCCAGATCAGAAAAGTAGGAGAATGGCATAGCTGAACACTTAGGCTGAAGGGAAAATACAGATAATGAAGAACAGTTTCCCATCGTCATCTTGGTTTTCTCAAAGCAGTTTTCCTCATTGTGCAACAAATTTAGATAATGGATAAAGACAACTGAGACTGGAAAAGGGAGTTTTTGGACTGAGGCAAACTTTAGCCAACAAAATGAACAACTATTAAATCTTCTATACATCTAGGATATATTTTAATCCTGTTAATTCTATAACCAGCAAGTTCAGTTAAAGAATTAGCCCTACATCACTTCCTTTAATGTAAAGAATTCTCTTCACCATAAACCTAAATTACACTTCATGTCCCAAATTCCCTGAGGTCAAAAGGAAACAGCTTCCAATCCTTGAGATGGCTGAACAAAGAAGGAGAAGAGGTTACACAAGGATTAAGACAGCTCAGAAGCTTGCAAAGGGGATTGAAATGAGGCAGGAACTCAGGTTTGGGAAGGGAATATTCAAAGCTTCAGAGGTTAAAAAAGTAATATCAATTTTATCATATAAGACTGTGGGAATATGTAAAAAAACTAAGCCATGTTTATGTCTGTTTGCAACCATGGAGTACTTCAAAATGTTCATTCAATTATATGTGAACTACATTAAATTCGTTTAAATTAACTTTGCACATTGTGTAAAGCACAATATTCAACTATTTCAAGTGAATGCAGTGGACCGGGACTCTGCAGCCTTTGGTCTCCCCCCTGGCCACATCAGCATCACCTTTCTCTGTGCTTCAGGCTCACATTCGCAAAAACAGGCATAACGCTGCTCTCAGACATTATCTTTTCATTTAGATTACAAATCTCTAAGGTCACATTTGTTGTTATTTTTTTTTACAGCACTTTTTATCATCACAATTGTCATCAGATGATTTGGTTTAATGCAACGTGCCTTTTCCATTTCATAACTCCTTACCTTCCCAGCTCTAATTGAGAAAAAGAGACTCCACACACAAGGAAAACTTTCATTATAACAAAGTTGGGATCTGAAAATGTCCTAATCTAATTCAATCAGCCTGTTTGTTGTTGACAAACGATGGAAATAATTTTAGCCAATGTAATATTCATGTTCTACATTCACACAAGTGAAATCAAGCAATTCTCTTTCACCCGTTCCCTTTATCTTGCTGTAAGCTTCAAAATCCATACCACGAGCTGATTCACAGAGCACGCACCCAATATTTTTGGGGAAGAACTTGCAGAAAGTTCCATCTCCTTAACAACCACCAGGGACATTTCCTGTGCATGAAAAACTTCAACACATGGAGCTACGTTTTTCGGTTGAATTAAAACTGCAGATTACCACTCTGAAGAAAAGTTCAGTGGTGCCTTGTACACCTGACGGCACTGAAAAGGGACTGTCCTTTTCACAGGAGACTTGCTGGGAACCCATCTGAACTTACAAGACTCTGCACGTAAGCAAGCTCATCTTCTGCAAGCAGACACTTCCAGTATATTTAAGATTAAGAAGGATATGTGAGGCTTGAAGGAACTTATTAGGAGCTATGAAAAGAGCTATGTAAGAGGATATTACATCTCTAACAAAGTTAGTAAGGGTTCCTTACATAAAGAGAGGATGTTTTTACTGTTTATCAGAGCTCTCCTTACAATCCTAACCACTCAATATTCTTACAGCCACAGACTCCACTGACAGGAGCCAAACGAGTGCCAGATACTAGCAATGCTGGAGTGGGTCCCAAAGGTGACAGAGACCATTTCCCAGGGGTAACTGCCAGCACAGCACCCTCTGCTGAATTATTCATGGCAAAAAAACTGTCAGCATGTGGGACAGCAAAGGCCTTGTCCTTCCACAAAGGCTGACAAGAGAAGAGGGGACATTTACTCTGTGTTGACAACTCCTGGCATTTTAAAGAACCACTGCTTAGTTCTCCATTAACAGCATATACCACAATGAGGGAAACAAAGCAAATTATGCTTCAGAACACACTATCTGTAAAAATAAAATGCATAATACATTTTCTCTTTAAAGAAAATTCAAGAGGGAAAATACCATTTTTTTAAGACATCCCTGTAACTGTACAGTTAGACTCATGGCAAACTCTGAGGGAGAGAAAGAAAGATGTATGACTTGTAGGGGAAAAAAAAATAGGAAGAATTTTTAATAAATCTTCCTTGGAAATGTGAGCGGCCAGCTTGCTTTATCAGTTCCCAGTTCCTGTAAGGGAAATGATTGAAATAGAAGGACCTGTAACACCAAAGAATCTCAGTACACTCTGAAATGGGAAATCCCCCCTTTTTTTAACAGCATCACACATTCTTCAGGAATAAAAATGTTGGTATATTTTAATAAGCTGGAATAGTATTGGGAAATTCAAAACTGGTTTGTGAAAACAAACAAAAATTGAACCATCTTCCATCTAGTTCTTTCACTGATGTTTGAAGAATCAGATGCAAATGGTACTTGCAAACAATTACACAAATGTACAACACAGTACACCTACTTTCCTGGAAAGCTACATCTTTTCGTTTTCCCTTCATCTATCTCTTACTTGGTACACATGACAGTACTCTCTTTCCCCTAAGCCCTCCAGGGAAATATAACTGGAATTTCTTGATTTGTAGTTAAAGTATGCTAAACCACATCCTTTTTCAAAAACCACATTTAGAGCCAACTCTTATTGTCCTGTTCCACTAAAATAACAATATTCTGATCCCCTGAAGATGACTTTATCAAAGAAGAAACAGACTTGTGTCAAGGGAGGAAATTCTTCAAGAGCTAGTAATCTTTCCTTAGAAAGCACCAAAATTGCTCTGTAGGACGCCCATCCCCCTAGATGAGTCTCACAGATCAGACTAACTGGGACAAGAGGGGCTGATTGCCCATCTGCAAGTTATTGCATGTTTGTCCCTTTCTCCTGCTCTGCAACAGAAGTTGCTTTATGCCTGGAAACATGAAGCATCTTTCAAAGCTTTTATAACAGGTACATTTACAAATTTCGTTATAACTCTAGATCCCCATCCATAAACAGTACGACCCCTTAGATGATGCTCTGAACAGTTTGCTCCTCTTCAGTTTCCCAATTCATCAGCTTTATTCCTAATCACTGACTATCCAGAGTACAGAGACTGAACAAGTCTCTCAGTTTGTCCCCCAACACAGGCAGGAGTGGCAAGAGAGAACCTTTCCCCCACGCTAGACAGACCAGGACTTCTTCTTTAAGTCAGAATTGGAAGTGTTGATATGATGCCTATCATCCTGAATTAATTTCTCTTTCTGGGAGATTTGTTTCCCATAGATCAGAAAAAAGTGCCAATGGGATTTTTGAGTCAGCAGTATTTGCATGGCAGAAATAAAGCACAAAGCCACTAAAAGGCGAAGGCTGTATCTTGTCCTGAGCAAAACCACAGAGAACAAGGAGAGTTTTGCCAGTACCATGACAGACAGCTTAAACTCACTAATGAGATTCTGAAAGTTAATGGGCGAAATGCCCCAAAGCCATACATTTCTACAAAGACTCTGCAAAACCAAAGTGCATTGTAACTTACCATACTCAGAACTTTGAGGGACTCTAGGTTTTATTTTAAAGACCTCAACCCCTCCTCCTCTTAACTGAGTTATCTCTTCTGATGACTTCACCGGGGTGAAAGGCTTTTCATTTTTTCCCATGAAAGACCTGTTTCTGTGATAGTAGCAAAATCCCCAAATAGCTAAAGCAACAGACAATCTAAAAAACAAAAGCATGGGTAACGTGTGAAACTTTGAATTAGAGCCACCCAGATGAGAAGATCCTCGAAGCCTGGGATGGCGCTTCTGGAGGCAGTACCCGACACAATTCAATCTGTAAAAGAGCTTATTGCACATAAAGCGCTGCTGGCTTTCTGAGGCCAGTGACGTGTGAGGTCTGTGTTTTGAACTCTTCACCAGCACCTCAAACCTCAAAATATTGCACACACTTTACCTACTCAAGGTAGAAGGTGTCTGTATGTCAACAGGGGCAAGAATAGATTTTAATTACTGCTTTGGACCCCGCACAGAGTGAATAATTGAGGACTGGGATTTCCGTAACCTGTGACTGGGCTCTGTATGCTGTAACCATCACAAGAGCTGGAAAAAGCAATGCTCCCCAGCGCATCAGGGAGCACTCTTCAAAGTTTCTCTCTTATTACCATTGGCAAATGGCTTTCAAGTATGATTAATCAATTAAAGTTTCACAAAAGGTAACTATTTTACTGTCACTTGCCATTAGCATGACTCCTGCTGACACATCTCCCCTCCCAGCCTCTTTTCCCTATTACGTGACCATAAAATGGTTATCCTCCATGCCGTGACTGTGCTACAGAGCACTGCTGTGGCTATAGCTTAGATAATAATTTAGCTAAGTAGTTCTTTTTTCTGGTAACCCTGTAATAAGAGTATTTTTCAAGGTAGATGGAGTAGAAGCATTTGAGAATTAGAAAAAAAGCTCCCGTGGCTTTGTTGCTTGGTATTACCCAGAACGAGGTATATGCAACATGAAAGTTTCAGTAAAATATAGAGGAGAAGGATAAACAATTGACAGCCAGAATAAAAGGCTACTTTTCTTTTCCTGGATGAAGTCTTAAATGCTGGAATATATTAAAATGAAGCAAAAGCCCTAACTGATTCCTTTTGACAGAGCCTGCATTTGAGTCTGGGCTCAGTGTATAAACAATCTATAAAAATAAATCCTAAGTAACTGTTTTCACATATCTTTGAAATGCTACAAGTGTTCCCTTCTTTTCTTGGGGAAGGAGATTTAGAGTGTCCATCCTCCAAAGTCACCTCAATGAGACAATGTCTGAGCAAGTCTGATGGAAGTTCAGAGCTTTCTGAACACCCCTAAAGTCCAAAATGAAGAGATTTAACACAACATACAAATAACTTCCTAAGAAATCAAGTCTGCTAATGACATAAGTACATACGAGAGTCACTTCTTTTTAAGAGAGGCACTAATTTGCATCACTCCAAGATGTCAGTGACCATGTAAGAAGAGAAGACACCTATTTGTACAGGTCGGATGAAAATAATTGTTCTAATGATGCAGTGGGAGTATTTCAGTGAGAGAGTTTGGATACCACAAACCACACATTGAATGACAGCCAGACTGAAAAACTGATAACTTGAACCCAAATACATCGTGGTACTTCTAGTCTATTTGGCAATATCCTACATCTGGACTTGGTTCCCTCTTTGGTGCCAGCTGCCTCACTGTGTCTGTGACCAAGAAACTATCCAAGCAGCTCACCATTACATGTAGCTCAGAAGGAAATCTAGTAAACCACAACTATCTAGTAAATTCTTGATTTTTCTAACCCTACTGAAAAAAATACAGACTTAACCAGATGCAATTGAATAAATGACTATTATTTCACCAAAGGGAATGCTGGACTTTAAAGACAGCGCCAGGTGGATATGACAGGTAAGGATGCCTGCATATATGAAACTAGAGAGGGTATGAAATAAAACTGAGAACAGTGGTTACTAGCACTGGTTGAAAGTCTTCATCCTTGCCCAGTTTGGTACAAAATGTGGATGTAGTTCAACAATCTGCTTAAATACAATTTGTAGTCAAAATAAGGGGAAGCCATCTATTTCAAATGCATGCAAAATGATATAAAAATCTTCATCAATACGTATGTGACTTGATCAGTGGCTGTTTCTACCTAGCAGTCTAAACCTCCACTCCATCAGAGCTCATAAGTTGTCACTACCTGCTGCTGAACAAAAAGACTGGTGACATTTTTACCTGCTTTTGGAGGTTGACATAGATTGTGATGAATTTATGATTCTGATTTATGCACCAATTATGATTTATTTTCATAATATTTTTTCTTTATGGACAAGGTTTTGATATAGAAGAGAGTACAGGATGCAAGCGGATGTTTCTATTTACAGGATTTGCAGGAAGTTTCAACTTTAGAAGACCAATGATCTTTCTCAGCCATCACCAGATGGATCCTTCAGCTCACTAATTAAAACTTCAGAGGAAATCCTCTGTACAACATTTTAAACATGAAAGAGAAAGAAATGCTGAAAAAAAAAAATTCCTATGTAAAAAAATTGAGCAAATATTGAAAGCAGTTAAAATATTTAAACATTTTAAATGATATTTTATTTCTTATTCATACCAGTTTGGTTTCAAATTTAAGGTAATTTCAAAATTTAAACTAGCTGGTTAAATCAGTAACATTTTGTAAACAGTTCTGAATGATTCTAAAACATATGTCTTAGAATATTTGCAAATACATTGGAACATTTGAAAATCCATCCTGACTTCCTGAAGAACACTTCAAAAATATTTTTGCCCTGTCTATGTGAAAGGAAGATTTATTTTGGAATACATAAGGTCTATTCTCCATTGGATGAAGTAGCTTGTTTTGCCAATAAATGATTTTTCTTCCAAGAACTAACCTGCTGTTAAGGATGAGGAGCCTGTGAATTCTTTATGTTAATATCAGAGATGTATTCTTTGTTGGACATTTTTAGTTTTATAAACACATGTACATATTGTTTTAGAACATTCTGGATAAAAGGGATGCTCGGGCTTTAAATTTACATTTTTACTGCTACAAAGTCATTTAAGTGTTATAAAAGCCAACATCTTTAAAGTATATGGTGTTTTGCTATGAGGAGAAAAGCATCTCTCTCTCTTTTTTATCTCCCAAGCACTTCTCAGCTTTTAGCCTGTCTAGGTATCTTGTGCTTAATGACCTGGAAAGCTTTCTGAGGAGAACGACTGGTCTAAAATTACAATGAAGTGATCTGAAAACTGGCAGTTTAGACAGCGGGACAAGAACATGAATATATATATATATATAT
>NW_010100183.1:0-19713 GCF_000699245.1 Pterocles gutturalis
AACTGCTATATATTGATAGAAATCTTGTGGCTTGTAGACGGAAATGGGAAGGCAGGGGATGATTAATTTGATGGAATTTTTTAGGTGGCCTGTTTGCACAGTAGCCTGTCATGTTTGCCAATACCAAATGTGTTAATTGACATATATTTGGAGGACATTATGTTAAGTTTAGCCTTTTCTCTGCTTTTGGTGTCCTGTTTATCCTATGTATTTGGAGGACATTATGTTAAGTTTAGCTTTTTCTCTGCTTTTGGTGTCCTGTTTATCCTTCCTTGCACAATTGTAGAGATGTAAGATGAAGAAATTCTTCACTCTCATGCCTCTACATCATTGTACAAATCACCACAGGGAAGAGCAGTTCTTTTTCAGAACAGTAATAGCAGAAAACAAACATTCTTGCACAGCTAAGAATGTCCAAGCGGGTATTGGAAGGAGATTTTTAATGGAGTTTTCAAGACTGTGGGTTGTATATTGAGGATTTTTTCCCTCTGACTCCTATATGGAGTATGTGGGTGGGAATGTTTCTAGGGTTTGAAATCTGTGTTTTCTGACAGGCGCCTTTTTTTTTTTTTCTGCTTCCAAGCTTAATACTTTGAATAATGAGATTTCATGTTATTTCCCTGAAGCAGTTGTTGCATAGAAAACTGGATTTAAAGCTAAGCAGCATGGATAAAGGTCCTTGCCCTGCCTTTGCCTCTGTGGCCTTGGATTTACTCCTGTCCATCTTTATTTACAAAGGGAGAACATTTATTCTGCTTTGTTCAGTAAAAGTCCTTGAGATATTTAGATAAAAATTGTGTTGTAAGAATAAGTAGTTTTTTGAGGAAGCTGTTGTTGCTGAGGAAGTAAAGGTGACAAGAATATTGTCAGAGAGACCTCCATTTGGGCTAAAGTAGAAGCGATCGTAAAATCACTGTGGTATTTGGATTGCTTCAGTGTCGGTGACCTTTTATTATTCATCTGCTTGGCTGCTCATTTAAATGAACAAGCCTCTGATGATTCTGTGTTTTTATTGGTTCATTTCCTTTAAAAGCTATAAAGGAAAATATTTTTTTCTCACAATAAAAGGCTTTCACCAAAATGGCAGTTTGGAAGAGAACAATGCATCTTATGTTAACACAGTGTGGTCTTTTTGCACTGTTAGAGAATGCCTCATTGACGTGACAGTGTTTGGATGGCAGTTCTCAGCTCTGGTTAGCTGGAAAGTTCAAGCTGTCTCTGGGCATGAGAGCGTGTATCAGTGAGTCCTCTCTGCCTTTGTGTGGGTGGAAGACTAATCTTCTGCTCCAGGTTTCTTAAAAGTGAAGATACCTTGCCTCTTACTGTTCAGTGATAAATGTCCACACGGATTATGTTTTATTCAAACATGACTTTTGATCCGAAACATTAGGAGCATGTTGTGTCCTTGGCAGTGCCATGATAGGATGGCAGTCCTTCTGTGTACCATATTGAAACATTAGGAGCATGTTGTTGTGTCCTTGGCAGTGCCATAATAGGATGGCAGTCCTTCTGTGTACCATATGATAGATACTGGACTTTGTGTTGTACCAATAATGGAGCACTAGAAAGCAATGCCTGAGTATGCTCTTGAGGCTTCTCCTTTCAACACAACTGATTTTTAATTTTATGTAAACTTATAAAAACTTCAGTTGATTTCACATGTGTTTGAATACTGAACTAGAAGCAGAGCTGGACATAGTTCTCTGTTTGCGTGTGGGTATGTTTTAAATTGAGAAGAGGTTGCTCATCCTGAAGAATTTTTTTTGTCCTTGGGCAAGATCTTCTAAAGATGGTTAAACATTATGTTCCTCTTTGGGAGGAGGGAGGTAAGAGAATTACCTGCCGCAGTTTGCAGAAGACACTGCAGGTGGTGGAGGTGCCGGTTTTGGCAGCTTGCCTGTTGATGGCTCAGCAGGAGGAGGGGTGCATTGCAGGGAGGAGCTGTGGCTGGTGAGTGCCTGTTAACTCCATTTCTTGTCTTAGAGTTGGAGTCCTATCTGCCACATTAATCCTTTTATTACACCATTGTCTCGGCATGCTGGTGGAGTTTAAAGACTAGAAATAGTTGGATTGGGAACATTGTTTCTGCATGTTTGTAAGACATTTAGCAAATGGTGGAAATGAAAATAAATAAGGATTCTGCCAATGGCCTACAGCAGGAACACTGAGTGTGGATTAGGATTCTGCTAATGGCCTACAGCAGGAACACTGAGTGTGGCTTTGGAAAGTACGGTCTGGTCCTCCATGAACCACAAGTTCCACAGGGAGCACAACTTTGTTGGATTAATTTTAGAGAGAAATCAAACTGATGTGAGCAGCATTGTGAATAGTGAAAGCTTCAAAAATACATTTAGGACTTTGGAAGAGAGATGAACCTACCATGGCGCCAGCACAGAGCTGGAGTAAAATGTTTCAGCCTGCTTGAACCAGAGGTGTGTTTCTGCACCCTGTGCCAGCAGCAGCTGTCACTGTGACTCTGAGTCCTCTAGAGGGAGGTTCTTGGACTGCTCTTTCCAGGATTGTGTCCAAAAGAAAGCACGTTCTCTTCTGACCATCTCAGATTGCTTAGAGGAGTGATGAAATAGGGGATACACATCATCTTGTGTGCTATATGAGCTCCCATCTGCAGCTTAGTTCGTGATATTTTCTCAAATCGTTATTTCCTTATATAATAAATGAACTTGTACCAGCTGCCGTTGGTGCTGGGTGCTTCATTAACCCCATGTTAGGACAGTCGTGTAAGAACCTGGTCTGCCCCACGCAGCTTGTGGTCTCTTGCAGTAACTAACAGATGTTAAAGGGTTCCCAAAGGACTTCACGTGAGAGCTTTTAAGGAAAGGCAGGACTGCCTGTCATGGCTTTCTTCAGGAATATCTAGATGTGGATCACAAGCAGCTTGTGCTCTCTTGCAGTAACTAACAGGTGTTCCCAAAGGGTTCCCAAAGGACTTCACGCGAGAGCTTTTAAGGAAAGGCAGGACTGCCTGTCATGGCTTTCTTCAGGAATATCTAGATGTGGATCACAAGGATGTAACCACCACCATCACAGTAGTGCAGGAATTAATTTTGGGCTAGATAGTTCAGGTGATAGTAGCAAACAGATGCTGTATCAGCATGGAGACTTGGCCTGGACTGGTATATTTAGTACCGTGGAGGAGCCTTCCAGCCCATGCTGAGCCCTGTGCTGCCATGGATGGACTGCTAAGAAGTTCCAGAGCCGGTTATTTTAAAGCTGCACATGGCAGCCGCAGCAGGCTTGATGCACCTTCAGAGGACCAACATACCTAAATGCACAGATGCTTTTCCAGCAGAAGGCTCAGGTATCCTTATGACATAGATGTCTGGCAAAAGTCACTGAAAGACAGGAATAAATATTTGAATTGCTAGCCAGAATTGTGTGAAAGACTACATTACATGGTCCATTGTATGAAAGATCCTATTGTTTTCTGGTACACTACATGAAATTTGGACATTGCACTTCGGTGGTGGGGCTAGGACACAAGGGGGTCACGTTCTGGGATGAAGTTTGTTCTTTGTTTCACTGTCATCAACATTATTCCAAAGATTATGGAAAATGCACTGCCTAGAAGGCTGGCAGTTCTTTCGGTGTGGGAATTGCTAGTCCCATGGTGTGTGTGGTTGCCAAATAGCTGAGCTGTTGCTTTCTCCTTGCTGCCTGTGAATACATCCTGCGAATTGGAGTGCCACACACAATTCAGTCGCAGTTATGTCAGCAGGCTTGGCAGTATGCTGGCATAGATGTCTCCCTGGGGCTGGAGGTCAGTGCCATGTTACACAAACATTCCTGTTCATCATGTGGAGCCTTGTCTGATTTGTGTTTGTTTTCAGACGTGGTGGGATTTCCTGCATACCTGAGCCTGCCCCTCTCTTCACTCTGCATTGTGTAACTGATGACTCGATGCCAAAATCCCGTCTGTTGTATCTACCCCAATACAATGAGAGTTAGTGTGCATCTTGTTCTTCCAGCTTTTTAATGCATTTCTAGATCCTTTGTGAAGTATGATCCTTTTTGAAGCACATGTTTCAAATTAGTCTAAATGTCATCCTTATTTTAAAGAATGGATTTTATATTTGCGTTGATACTGCCTGGAAAACCTCGCTAGCTGATATGCAGACTGGAGTACTGCTGCTTTTGTGTTCTGCCCAATAATTTAACTGTCCCCCTTCTTGTGAGGAAACCTCCAAGTAATTCCCAGGAACCTCTCTGAAGTTTGCATTGAGCAGAAGACACCCAGGCATTAGATGGTCAATGGGGGAAAAAATATAGGTAACACCTTTTGCTAATCCAGGATGCATGGTGCTGTGGAAGGCTGCATGCCTTGTGAATAATGGAGCAACCATGAACTAGCTGGCTGTATGCTGTGTCTGGTTTTCTCTGAAGGATGTTAGTCCTACAGGAGAAATGCTACAGTATTATTTAAGCCTTTAAGCACAACTGCTTTCCCTTTTATTGTCTTTCTGAGTTGTGTTTCTGTTTCTTGCGTTACTGCTACTGTAGCAGACCGATCAATTTCTCTAGCTGGTAGGGAGTGCAGCTCAACAACAGCTCCCAGGTGATGGGTGTAGTTTAGCCTGTAAACAGGTGTTGGAGCTACTGGGATGGAAATTGCTGATGTAGGTAATTCTTACAGAAGTGCTGTCTTCTTGGTACTTTTATGTAATTAATTTAGTGCTTAAGGAACTTCTCCTGAGGCCTTGAGCACCTCTGGGCATTGCATACGCATGTGTGCGTACGTGTGTGTGTGTGCGCAGTTTCTGATGTGTCAGATGTGCTCTGCATGTACAAATCTACTGTGTGTGTCACGCAGGTACAGCAGCAGACTAACGCTTTTTGTTTGGGGCATGCTGTGTCCTCCTTTCTAGTTAGCCAGCTCTTTAATGGCATGACTTTCTCCTTTTCCATAGCTATCGGGAGGACTGGTAGCTCAGTGTGTGCCATCTCTTTGATTAATAGCACCTGACCTCTCTTCTGCTGGCAGTGAGAAGGGAAATTAATTTACTTTCAGTCCCTTAGGGAGAGGGCAGAGGCTGGATGGCTGTGCTGGTATCATGTCAGGAGCACAGAAGTCACTGAGATCACTGCACTCCTCTTACCCCAATCTCTGCTTCATTCTTCCGTAACTTCCTGTCTGAATGCTGTGTGTTAGCTGCCCTAACGTGTATTGAACCGAGAGGGCTAAAGTCTTAAGTTCATTAATTGAGGTGCTGGGCTCAGTTTTGTTTTTAACTACTACTCTGCTGGTGTGGTTTCTGTGTAAGATGGGTCTATGCCTCCATCAGAGGCATTTCCCAAACCAAAAATAAAGGGCAGCTGCAGCAGAGCAGTATAAACAAATACTACGTCTCAGATGCATCCAATAATAATATGTCCTTTTAGCCATTCAAAACTTATTTTTAGGAATAGGCAGAATCTAAAACAGCATTTTAATTACTTCTGTTTGCCACTCACCCCAAAGCAGGGTGGTAGCACCTTGCAAGCTTAGTGCAGGATTGTCTGTGCCCCACAACTCCTCTGCAGAGGCTGAAGGGCATGTGCTCCTCCACAGTGGATTACCATGAAGCAGGGGTCCTCCTCAAGACCCCCCCCAGCAATTTTAGGGAAAGCAGCTGCAATTATGGTGTAGATATGTTGGTATCACCAAAGTTTCAGTGAAAGAATAGCAGGGAAAATATGTCTTTGGTTAAATAAATAGAATAGACTGCTGGAAAAAGCCTGAAAGTGCTTTAATGCATATTGATGATCATGGTCTCTCTGAAAAATACACAGCCATGGTGATTAAGTGCAAGGGTGGTTGGTGGGAGGGTGATTTCTGTGCAATTGTAGGGAGTCTTGAGGTAAAAATGTGTCAGAGCTACATACTGTGCTGTGCCAAATTGGTATGAGATGTAGAAGTCTTGCATAATTACTTTATTTACAGCAACTTAGGTTGATTCATGATTATCACTGGTTGCATTTTGAGTGTAACATGGAAATCGTGCCCATATTCTCGTGTCTGTAATTACTGCTGGGTATTACAGAACGAGTATCTGCACCTTGCACTTCTAAGAGTTCAGAGAACCCAGAGAGGTTATACTGGATATTTTGGGATGACTATATGGTAATACAGGAATTTTTTTTCATTATAGACCCTAAAGCGACAGAGCCAGTTGGCACTCTATTTCTTTAACACTATTTTAGCTCATGGGGATCTACGAAACAACAAACTAAACCAGCTTTCAGTCAACCTCTGGAATCTTGCTCAGAAACACGGCTTTGCTGACACCAAGACTATGGTAAGGAGAACAGAGAAAGCGACAAATTTTAGTTCTTAAGACCTTTTAAACTCCTCATTTGGTAAAAGGTAACATTTTCTTGATCTGAATAAATCTAATCTCTTTACAAGTTGCTCTCTTAAAAAAAAAAGAAAAATAAAAGAACTTTAAAAAAATCCCTTATTTTTTAAGTGCTTCTTAATGAATAAGGAGCATCTCTTATTTCAAGTGGTCTGCACCTTTATAGCACTTTTAAATCATGTTTCACACATTAAACAACCTGGAAACAATGGCTGCTGTAACTGTATGGTGTAAGCTTGGAAAGTGGGCATTCTAGAGCCTTTAAGAAAGGTAAACATGATAATGAGCTCTGCAGTAAGAAATGCAAGTGCTCATGTAGCCGGTTAAATTTAGGGAAAATCATGAGAGCATCTATTTAAACACTTTCACATAGATTAAATGATGGCCTGTGAAATGAGAAAAGACAAAGACACTAAAAATCTCAAAATATCTTTCTTTTCCTACCCAGGTGAAAACACTAGAATACATCAAGAGGCAAAGCAAACAACCTGCAATGAGTCACTTCACAGACCTGGCCCTTCGGCTTCCTCTGCAGTCCAGGACCTGATGAGTGTCTCTTTTCCAAGGAGTCATCCGTACGAGAGAGCATGTAGCCGAGACCAAAAATCAGTGATCTAGATTTTGACTGGAGGAGTTCAGTGCATTTTTATTTTACTTAGTGTGACAGATTTACTTGGGGACAGGTAAAACTGTTCTGAGTGCAATAATTTAACCTGAATTTCTGTTTCTAGTTTTACCATTATATTCTTATTTCAAATGCTGATTTAGATTCAGTAAAGGGTATTTGGAACCTCCATGGTTGCAAAAGCCTTTCGAAATCTAATCTGTTGTAATTTTAGCAAAAAAGGAAGAATATGATCTGCACAGATCAATTCACAACCTCCAAACTTCATCCTACTTGCAGAATAGTCTTTCTCCTGTGTAGAAAGCAAGATTTCAATATAATAATCCCACTAAGTTGTCTTTCTGCGTTGGGATGCTGCCAACATTTGCTTGGTCAGTTGTAGTAAAAGAGAAAAATGGCTGAGGTGTTACTGTTCTAATTTCTACAATACATTTTCACAGACATGTTTACGCTTTCATTTTAGTTCAGTGGTGTTTTGTAAAATGGAAGGAGTGCTGTCTGCAAAGGAAAATGGAAATTTATGCAAAGTCTTCTATATTTGCAAAGTATACTGTCACTGAATAAACAATTTGCAGTTCATCTGTTTGTTCTGAGGGAGTTTCTTTGTGTATACAATTTATCACCTTATCCTTGTGGAATTTAGTTATGTGTACTGCTATTACACCTAATAAATTTCACTACTCTGTCCCACGGTAAGGAACCATGTTGAGACCTTGCATCTATTGCTGCTCTTGCTTAGTGGTAAGTAATTTAACGACCTAAATCCTTATGGATATTAAGATACATTTTTGTCCAAAAATGTTTTATTTTGCTAAGGCTAAACAAGTAATCAGTTTTGGTAGAACCAAATACTGAAGGAGTTAGCAAGCTGATAAACCATTCTTGTTGCATGTTTTTCAACTCAGTGGTTACTGAAGCACAGTACATCTAAAATAGGTATTTTGTGTTAAGGTTGTAAAGAACTGAACTAGGAACCTTTGGTCCTGGCACAGACTAAATATGTAAGTTAAGTAAAATTTCAGGAATACCAGAAAACTATGTCACGAAAGGATTCAGAACCTTTCCAACCTTTAGTGCCTAGCTATTTTAATTACACTGACTTTCCTTAAATAATTCTGTGTAAAGCATATGTAGATAATGGAAATGATAGTACTGCACGTTATGTCCCTCTTTAATTTAGCTTTCCTTCTTGCTGCAGCTGCACAAAACAACTCTCAACAGCATGTAGTTAACTCTTCCTGTTGGGCTTGGAAACATAAACCACGAACTGGGTAAGTGAGATTAAAGACGAAGGTCTCTCAACTGCCAAGTGGGTCCCACTAAGCAGCCGTGGCATGGCAGAAATTGCCCTCTGTGGGCAAATGTGCTGCTCTAAACCCAGGGTGGAGTTGTTCCAGGTTCTGTAAAATGGAAACTCTTCTGGCAGGCTTACCAATGTCCCAACTATTCCTCTTCCCCATGCAGGCACCAATTTTTGCCTCTTGTCTTTTGAGCACAGTGTAACTTTAGTTTCTTTATTGATGCAAGAGTGCCATAAGAAATGCTTTCAAATGTTTTAGTACTGTTTTTATTAGTGCAAAAATAGCTCAATGATGGGCAGAAAGTTCTGGTTAGTTATCAGGAGCAAATAGCTTAGAAGCTAACACAACCAATCTAATAAACTGCTTTTGGCTTACTTCCATGTTGGAGCAAAATTAATCTTAGTTAAAGCACTCTTAATTATTATAGACCTCCTCTTTCTTCTGTGTGTGGTAACTATACAGGCCAGATCAAGTTTGACCACTTGAAAAAAGCTGACAGTTTTTTCCCCAGGTATGTCCCATTTTTCAAACTACATTTTTGTGTGCACAGTATTATCAAGAGCAAGGTGCCAGGCCATCCACAAAGCTATAGTCAAGCAGAACACTGGTATGCATTATGCTATTCTAGATGGGAAAAAAGAGTCCTTAGCTAAACGCAAGACTAGGACACATATCTTCAGCATTTTCATTAGTGGCAGTGCAAAACCTGACACTGCCCATCCAAGACTGCCTCTGCAGCAGAAAGCTATACATGCTGTCCCTCTCCACCTAAATGAAGTCACTAGTTAACACTTTCCTACCTGTTCCTTTAGCTCATTTTTTTACCAGGCAAGTAGCTGGGGGCCTGAATTCAGCATTTGTCTTAAATGAGAAAACAGAACCTCCACAACCTGAATTTAAGTAAAGCAACAGCTGAAGCCCAGAAGGGCTGAAGCCAGTCGCTGAGCTTTGAGAGCACTGGTGCAGAACAGAAGCAGCCTGAGGTAGTGGTGGTTTTAAATGACACCTCAAAGGAGATGGTTTCCTCAAAGACAAGTTCAGACACTTCCGGAAGTGGTTCAGCATCTCCCTCTTCCTAGCTTTGGGAACGGATTCATGGCAACCCCTTAAGCTTGAGCCTCTGCATAATTTTCACTTCCCCCCGGGAGGTGCCCAAAGTGCACTGGAACCAACTGGTTTTCTGTTAAGTGTATTTTCTGCTGGAGGCAGCTGCTCTCAGGTAGAGTGGTCCACTGGAAAAGACTATTGTGGAAAGTGAGGTTGCCTAAAAGACCAAGAAATGTAGTAGATCAGCTGGCATGATCTTATCAAAAAGGACAGGTAATCCAGCAGAAAAACAGTGAGCTGGGTAAGTAGAGATAGTAACCTAATTCGGGGGGGCTGCAGTTCCCCTGCAAGTCAGCCACTATTACACTACAGCAGGCATGTGCATAAGAGGGTCACCTTGTTCTGCTTCACAACCAGAGCTACACTGAAGCTTAACAGCACTGTCTCCCATAACAAACTGCTCAGCCAGGAATAAAATACATGAGAGTTTTTCACCGTCTTTTTGTAACTTCAAGCAAGACACTGACAGACTGGTTTGGACCCTTGAATTCTGAACACGATGTACACAAATGCAGTCTCATATTTTGTAATCTTATTAAAAAGCCAACGAAAGTGCAGGTTGTCTGAAAATGCAATGGTTAGAAATTTCAGATTGATGTACAATGAATCCAAGAAGCACATTATTAAAATTACCTTGCTTTCTATAATTTAGGAAGTCTAGATCCATGTATTTGGTGCTGCTATCCAGAAAGTGTTTACCTTCATTTACAGACTACAGCTGCTGCTTGAAAATCCAACTGCTAGAGCACAGTTAAAATATAGAGGAAGTTCACTGCTACTCATCATTATAATAAAGATGCTGATACTTAAGAAACTACTTTCTGAGTTAAAAGTCTCCCCTCATCAAATTTTTAGGCATACCAGCATCTTCAAGTTAAAACACCATTGCTTTGTACCACACTAAAATCCTTTTAATTCACTAAGATATAGCTAAAAATAAGCTTATGGAATCAGCAATTTAAAAAAAACTTAACTACGTTTCAGTTAGTTGCGCTCATTGCCCATATATGTCCAGTCTTTGAAAGAGCCTGTCTCTTGCTTTGTAAAAAACACTGGAAAAGTTTTGAAAACTTACTGTTTAGCTGAAGTGAGGACCCAGCTCCACAGAATCTGGCGTATGCAGTTGAAAACTTGTACTGAAAGTGCCTCATGAATCAAATTTCTTAAACACTTTTTATTTTATTTCAAGTAAAAATATGTGGAAAGTAAAAATAAATTTGCCTGTTCACTTTTCATTCCTTTTATTACTTGAGAGTTTTAATCTTCAAATTTTATAGATCTAGATGTGTATTTGTCTATGTAGCCTTTTTTGTTGGCAGCAGGCTGAAATCCAAGACCAGTTCCTTTATGTTGCTTCAAGTCCATTGCTTTATCAAATTCCATCTTCAGCGCCTGCTGTAACTTCTCCTCCCCTTCCCTGTTCAGAGCCATATTCGGTTTGTTTGTAGTTGCTGAGAGATTTTGGCTAGGCACAGAGCCCTTTTTAAAGCCACCCATCAGTTTAAAAAACTTCATTTGTTCCTCAGAACTTTTAAAAGCAGCTGTACTCCACTGGCCAAACTTTGCATCCTGTGAAGCAAAACAAGGTTAACATTAAAATTAAATAATACCAAGGAAGACAATTTTGGGCTGTGTACCATGAGAACAGAACCAGCTACAAAAACCTGACAGGCTGACAAAGCTGGGAAGCAGTCATTCCGCGGGTAGTACCTCTCGAAGGACACAGCCCTGCACGAGCGCATCTTCATTAGCATTTCCGTTCATTTAACCTGGAGACAGGGTATAATGCACCTTCAGAATCTCCTTTCCCTCTGTCTTTAGGAATCTTGACTTTTCTGCTTTCTGGAGAATATTTACCTAGCTCAAAGACACTGCCCCATCATTTCTCTTATTCTAAGACAATTGTCAGACTTAATCCTCTTTCACTCTGTGCGTTTATCTTTTCATTTTCCTACTGCCTAGTTGTGTAGCTGTTGTTTTCAGCAGGGTTTTGTTATGTTAGTTATGAGACAGATTAAACACTGTCTCCAAATGCTTTAATATTTGCATTCTCATCCCACTAATATTGCAAGAGTGCAAAAAATTAGGGGACACCCTTATCCAGCAGGACTAAATACAGGACCTTAAAGCCTCCCCTCCCCTGCAGTTTGCCATTCCTTAACTCTGCGTTTCGCTGCATTCTTTGAACTAGTTCACTCCTTCAGGATTCTTCTTTTGTCTGTGGCTACTGGCTCCTTTCTGAGAATATAGGCCATGTCCAGGTAAAATCAGAATTCAGCCTTTTGTGGATAACCCAAGATACATCATATGATTTACAACGTTTACGAACGTTTGGCTTACCTAAGAACAGGCTTCATTCTCTAAAGATCTTATTTGACTCCTGAGCTAGAGCTGGGAGCTATGCAGTAATTTGTAACTATTTTTGGCAGGACTGCTACTCCCAATTTTTTCTTTAAAATGGGGTGTGATATTAAATGGAAGATTGGTTGATCATTAATTAGACTGAGCTGGCTCCATCAAAGGAAAAAAATGTGAATCTAGTGGTTGGTGTGTTTATGTAAGCCTGAAATCCTTCCAAGTGAACAGTTGTAGCTTGCATGAAGCGTCATTCTCCACTAGACAGCCAACATGACACACAGCATGCTACACAGTACTGCAGGCAAGCTGGAGCAGGTTTTTTAAAAGTTTGAAAAAAAGCAAGGCTGGAGTATCATTCATTATCACAGGCCAGAACACCTGCTATTAAAAGCAAGGGACCCGTAATACTTCAGTATTTTTACCTTGCTCAAAGACAAATTGCTGTATAAGCCCAGATCTGTGACACAGACACATGCCCACGTACACATAAATGTATGTCCTCCCTTTGGAATGGGAGACATCTGCACAGATGCAAAAATAATTATGGCTTGTCAAACCCTGTAATTTTTTTTTTAAAGTGAATTGCTGGCAGGCACTACACATAGCTTTTGCTGCAGCATTTCCAGCTCACTCTTTGTGAACCTGATGAATTAGTTTTCATAGCTTTTATTCTTCTGCATACTACTGAACAGAGACAGATCAGCACCAAAGAACTGAGATTCTCTGCCAAGGATGTCATTTTTCTCAATGACTTCAGAGACTATCAGATAGTTGCAGTTCCAGAGCTGTTGCAGTCTGCCTCCCACTGTGTAAAAACCTACAGTTGTTGTTTCTGGCATTTGTTTGAGGTACAGTCCAACTTTCTAGGCATACTGGCAGTCTTGCAAAACAACTAAGAATCCTGAATTACTAGCAAAGCTTTCTCTCCTCCTGAATCTTACTACCCCTGATAAACACTACTGCAAGTTTCCACTACCTTACTGTAAACCTGCCAGGAGGCAGGCTGAGCAGGATGCAGAAAGCAAAGAGCAAAGAATCATCTTTCAAAGAGGGGGAGGAAAGGTGCAGAAGTTAGGAAAGGACTGACTGGGAGGATCACACAGGCGTGTTATCAGTTGTCATCTTTTTTACCTTTCCGTGTGCACCCATTTCTGAATGTCTGCAATGTCTTCCAGATAACAAATAAGATACAATTCAGTGACTGCTATATCCATAGCCTAGAATTAATTCTGTTTCACAGTAAACAGAAAATGCTTCTGTAGCAATTTGTCATTGCTCATTCTCCAGAGGAACCAGAGAAAATGTTGCTTTTGAGGACTGATGATGGGAATTAGAGGTCTGTACAATGCCAGCTGCTGTTGGAGTTCACTCTCAGCTGACAGACTCTCTTGGGATTGTACTAACTTGTTCTATAGCATGACCTTAAATTTAAAAAAGTCAGAAGGAAGTCATGCACCTGAGCTGCATACAAAAAAAAAAGAAGGCAGTGCTTTTTTCAGGAACTTGCTCTGGGACACAATATTTCTATCAAATCAAGGTCTAAGTTCATACATACCTGTTCTACTTTGGGACTGAAAACCTTAGTTTTGCCAGATTCTCTATCGATTTCCTCTTGCAGAGCTTGCCGCCTCACCTAGCATGCAGAAAAAAGAGCACAAGACACTATCTTCTGTGTGTTAAATGGCAATTAATTTAATTCACAATTAAAAGGGAAGAATGAAATAATTTGTTATCCTTCAGAATTTTGCAAGGATAATTAAAAAGCTACGTATGATTCTTTTACACAACACAAGAACTGTGATTTTTCTAGTGGTATTTTAAGTGAACACTTTTCTGTATCAGATACGTTTAATCTTCTAACTGCAGGAAGAACTACACTGAACTGCCAACATTGATGAGAAGCAAGGAACCTGTATTTAACCTAATAAGCTACTTAGAAGCTTCTGACGTTGACTGGAGCTGTATATTTTGGACTTAACCCATGGGCGATAAAGCACATTTTACGCAGAGCTCTGTTTAGGGAAATCTTGGTATAGACAAGCAACAAAGCAGGTTTTTTGTTATATTAAATGCTGACTTGCTTTAAATCTTACTTAATTAAAACAAAGCATACCTTGTCTATGTTAACTTCATCACAGTTTCCTTTTTTTTCCTGCACAATAGTTACGTCATCCCCACATTCCTGTAAAACGGGAAAAAGCTGGTATGAATATTTTTATCCATACTGGTTAATTAGAATTTACACAGCTCTGACCACAAAAGTAGTAAAAACACTAAGCAACACAGTAGTACTATTCTGGGGCAAGATCAAATAGTCGGATCTAAGCTGGAAATGCCAATTAAACATATATTTCTATGGAGAGCCATTCTCCCCGAGGAAGAGATCCTTTTTTTAAACAAGATAAGGGATTTTTTTTAAAATTCATGCATTAAAATGGACCTGCCAATATTACTGGCACATACAGTAACCTTTGCAGACAGGGTCATTTAAAATTAAACTGTTCCATAAAAGTTTAAATTTATACTTGAAATAAGGGACAGAGTTAAGGATAAAAAAAAAAAATCGGTGGCAAAATAATGGCCCCTCTGCAGGCACAGGACAAGCCTGAGGCATGTTGATCCCACAAGCCACTTAAAATCCCAAACACAACAATCTAGAGGCAGCTGCATTGTGCTCTGTCTTGCACAAATGTACAAGGTGATGGTCCCCAGGAGCTTCCAGTCTGGAAGGAGCACAAGGAGGGGCGTGACACATACATAAAGTGTCTCCTACAATGGCAGCAAACGGCGTGATGGTTCCACATTTGAGAGCAAGGAACAGGGAGCTGATGTGAAGAGACAGAGCAGCTACAGCAGAAATGGATGGGCAGGATGGCAGGAGGTAAATCAGTGGTGGAGTCCACGAGCAGCCAGATTCTGGGAACTCTTCCACAAAGTGCAGCCCTGCAGCAGCTTTTGCTCCCGTTGACTGGCGTTTCTAGGTCATTGCCCTCAGCCTTTCTTTTCCAAATTTGTAACAAGGATAAGATTTTTGGGCATCCAGTGTAACAGGATAAGTAATAAGTCCAGGATAGTGGTAAATTAGAGCCATAAGCTTTACACCCGCCTGGAAAAGGTGGCCAAAGGGAAGATCTATTGAAACAGCGAACATAATAATCCAAGCATGAAATAGCCAGGGAACACTAAGACAAGGAAAAGATTTGTAACATACTTCTGTCAGCAGAAGCTGCTGTTACTTTTTTGGGGGTTTACAGTTTTATTTGAAGCCATGAATGGTTTTCCAAAGCTGCTTTTTATACATTGATTTCACACACACACAAGTACATAAACCATTAAAAATGTGAGAACACTGTCTGCAATAAGGAGAGCTCATTCCCTTGGATGAAAAGAAAAAAACCCGAAAACCCAATTTACTTCTGGATGGCCTGGTACTGTCTTTTCAGATCTCTTAAAACAAGCAGGAAAACTATTGTGACAGGATGCTGTAAAAGGCTGGAAAATATTTTTTTTCATCTGGAAGATGAAGTGGCAGACAAGGAAGGAGGAAGGGTGCACTCCCATCCCTGCTGAAGGCAAAAACTGCATGGCAAAAAAAACCCCCCTCTCTGGAGGTGTGCCAGTCTTCCCCCAGTGTCATGGAAGGGGAACACATTCACACATGGTAGGATTATACTGTCTGCAGGCTAATAATGTCAAGTAAGTAAACTGAGTTCTCACTCCTCCTCACTCTGCCCAAGTTGCCTGTAATGGCGCCCAATGGGAAAAATATCAATTGTTGATATTAAGTGGGTATCAGTCCACATTGTCTTTAACAATGCACTCTCTTGCTTGCTGCACAAGCCCAACAGAGGATTCTTCTAGGCACGCAGCAGTGTGTGGCACACTGTAGACTAGAAAATGGTTAAGGGCTATGGCACAGTAAAATACAAGACCGACATTATCAGCCATTTATTACTACTGTGTCTTTCACCAGGGCAGGAACTAGATTTCCCTAGCACTGATTTACCCAGACTTCTCAATTTTGAGAAAAATTTCTCTGAAGTACTTTCTATTATCAAAGGATAGAGCTGAATATGGGGAAGAGAAACAAAACATGCATCACCCTGCACCCGTCTCCTCACTTGTTTGCAAGGTATTTGCTGTGTTTTCCATTGTAATTGGTCTTGCAAGTTGACTTGTCATCGTTAGGCTTATCTTGCCTCCACAGAATGTGAGCAGCTGCACGAATCCAAATAATGTCTAACACTCTCAAAAAGCCAATGTCAATTTAATTAGAAAATATATCCCAGCAATAAAACCGCCTTGTCCTTTGAAAGGTCAAAATGAGAAACCTAAATAAAAAGCCCCAAACATCCGCTCACCTAATAACCGATAAGCCTACACACTTCCAACACAAACTTTTGTGGAAAAAGCCTTTATCTGGGTCTCCATGAAGGCTGAAGAACCTGCTTAATTATAAGCACTAGACCCCAGGAAGCTGTTACATTTCCACAGAACATCAAGAAACTATGTGAGCGCATAACAAAGCCAAGCACACCACAAAGAGTGCTTGAGAGGCAGCTAGCGCTATGGCCCGCTCTATCCCTAGTTTACAAAAATCTTCAATGATGCTTTATTATCTAGTGCTTAACTTCTACACAAGCCAAGCATTGCTAGTTCTTGATAAAAAACAACTGGAGTGCAGTTGTTTTTTATCAATAACTGTTTTTTATCAAAAACAACTTTCCTATTACCTATGAAAATAAAAACAAGCTCCAAATGACTCACAATGAGCTGTTTACAAAGTTGTTTAAACATCTAAAAATACAGATAGATACCTACTGAATTTCTAAGCATCTCACAACATAATTCCCAATGACAAGAGAGGTTAGGCATATAGGTACTAAACTTGAGGCACTTAAATAGCTTTAAAATATGCCCCTAAGCATATCCGGTAAAAAAGAAGGTTTTAAAAAAAAAAAAAAGTTAATGTAATAAAACTAGATCTTAATAGTCTAATTGTTGAAAACAAAGAAGAAACCTCTGTATTTCAAATCTTTCATCACTTCCTCTCCACGTTTGTTTCACCTCAGAAAGGGCAGTACTGCGAGACTCTGGGATGGGATTTCCTCTAACAGTCTGATACAATTCCAGTTACAATTTACACAGCTCTTAAATCCATGTATTTTCTTGTATAGATTTATTTGTTTGTTTAAGAATTTGTGTTTAGGTATTCTCTAGTATTTTTCTATCAATATTTATCCATCAGCGCTCTAGGACTAGTCTGCACTTAGACAAAACTTCAGAGAAAATCCTAAGAATCCTAAGTTGGACAACAGGTTTTGGCTAAATTTCTCCCTTTTTTTCTAACACTAAGCAGTTCCAGCAGCAAAAGCTTTAGGAAAAGAGTCTAACAAGAGTTAGATGCACTTATGCTGCCACTGTGACTGACCTGCTCAGGCTAAATGACATGGTATTAAAATCCTATTTTATAGGTGTTGCCACTTTGCTAAGAGCAACTGAAGGAGGGATAGAAGAACATTTATGTCTGTAAGTACTTGTTTTCTTTTTGTGCTGATAGTTATAATATGCAATCTATGCGTTTTACATTTTCATGATCCTGTATTTCACAACTATTACTTGCTGAACTTAATAGATCAGCTGATGCTGCTTCTCAAAACCCAGAAGAGGCTCCTACTGACCTCAGTGTCACCTAAGGGTCTGTACAGGCAGAACAGTCTGCAAAACAGAAACTTGTCTACCTAAGGAGCTTTCAGTTCCTTAGCAGGAGGACACAAAGATACTCTCTTCTTTACAACTCACCAGTGCCTCATTTCCCATGTCTTCTGTTTTGATCTTTTTCTTTTTTGCGTTTGCTTTTGAACATGGTTCTTCAGCAGAGTCCTGTGGTACTTCTTTTTTTCTTTTTTTCCTTTTTCTGTCACAGAGCATATGATTATTATTGCATAATACTCTATCTACACCATCCCCTGTGACACATTCAGCTTGCTTCATTTCACTCTCTTTGTTCTTTCTATTGCTTTCTAAGAGTGCTATTTTTTGGCTTTTAGATGCACTGTCATTGTTTAAAGAAACTTTTGAATATGGTATTTCCTCCTCCTCCTCCTTCTGAATCTTCTTTTTCTTTTTCTTCTTGATTACTTCATTGTTATTCTTGCTATTCTTCCTGCTTTTTTTTCCAGAAAGCTCTTCTTCCTCCAACTCAACTTCTTGCTGTGCAGGGAGATGCTTACCAGGAACTCTGTGACTAAAGTCTTTATTATCTTCACATGTTAAGGAGGAAACATCTTTGCTTCTCTTCTTCTTCCTTTTGGTCTCTCTGATACTTCCAGAGTTCTCAGTAGTGTCCTCTTCCTCTCTATTTGTCAATGTAACGTCCTGGAAATTCTTTCTGAAGTCCCTTAATGCAATGGGGTTATCAGGAATTCCATAGACATTGTCCTGATGATCTGCTAGTGGTAAAAAGGTGTCGGGCTTATCTTTCTTTTTCTTCCTCTTCTTTCTTCTCACATAACTCTCCTCCTCATTCTGGATAATACCTGTTCCATGGGTTTGGCCAGTAAAAGCTTCTTCTTGTGAAATGTATTTGTCTGGTTTTTTATGAACTTTTTCAGTCTGTTTATGTTCACTGTCCTGGATGTCTTCTAATGCTAAAGAAAAAATGCCTTTCTTCTTTTTTTTCTTAGTTACTTCACCATCCAGTTCCACATTCAAAGCAGTATTCTTTGTGCTTTTTCTAAAAGCAATTTCATTTTCCTTAGTACCATCTGTATGATGATTTGAAAACTCCACATCACTACTCTGATTATTCTCCAATGATACGGAGGAATGACCCTTGGCTTTTTTTTTCTTCTTTTTGAGAATTTTAACTTGTTCTTCTGATTCTTCTTGAGATTCCGAATCCAGATGGCCTTCTACATTCACAAAGCTTTCTGAATGTGCTTCTTCCAGTAACTGAGAGGCAACTCTCCTTTTCTTGTTTTTCTTCTTCTTCAGTTCTACTTCATCTAAACATTCGTCTTCTTTTGATTTTTCCTTTTTCCTTACCTTTGTTTTTGTCTCAAGTGGTCCATCATCCTTACTTTTAATGACAGTTTGAACATCTTCCTCAATTGTAATGACAGTCTGGCTCCTACTACTTTTCAACTTTTTCTGTTCAGGTTCCTCATAAACTTCTTTTCTCTTTTTCTTTATTATCATTCTAAAAAATGAAATAAGATGTTAGCACACCACTTCAACAGGTGACACAAGTTCTAGTCTATTTGCCCTTCCTTTATTCTGAAACCATTCCACATCGCTCCTTGTCCCTGGCACTCTTTTTCCCATTTCACAGCCTGCTTTCTGTAATGGGATGGGGACCAGAACTGGGTGCAGCACTGAACATACAGTCTATTTGAGTGGGAAAGAGGATTTTTTTGTCTTGTTCTTCACTGCTGTCCTAGTTAGTTTGTAACTTTCTATTTGTCTTTTTGACAGCTGCTGAGCATATTTTCACAGCAATATCTACCCTCTAGAAATCTTTCCGAAATGATAAGACATACACATGTATATAAATTGATAAGCATAGTTAAGGTGTTTTTCCGCGTATGCATGATTTTGCACTTATTTAACACTGAACTTCATTCCCCACTCAGCATTACAGGTTCCTTTTAAAGCACCTTAGTCATTACCTTGAATTTGTTTCTGTTTGCAATTTCTCATCCTTGCTCTCCATGTCCTTTCTGGGGACGTTTCTGCCTATGGACAGGTGACAGCAGAGAGCCTTTGGCACCCACCTGCTGCCCTGCGAAACCCACTTATTCCTCCGTGGGTTTCCTAGGAGGAAGACAATTTTTTCTTTTTCCTTCCATCTTTTCATTAATAACTAACCCTCAGGATTTCTTTACCAGCCTCCTCTAAGGCTCTCTGTGTAAATCCTTTACAACAACCCCACAGACCCTGGCGCACCCACACCAGGTCCCGCGTGAAG